>NC_056526.1:21859603-21872090 GCF_019175285.1 Sceloporus undulatus | reverse complement strand
ACAGCATTTTATGAAATTTGTGAAGTTGCACATGCTAGCAGTGGTGGTGGTGAAATGGAAACAGTTCAAAATAGCTTGGAACAGTTGAAAGAAACTGGCAGCTTATATCATTTCAAGGAATTATGTGTATTCTCCCAATTTTGTTTCCAAAGGACTTGTGTCCAAAATATATTATTGCCCGTTAGATTAATAACATATATCTTTGTCTGGGAATCTGAATTAAAAGCCACATTTACAAAAGAATTGGCTTTAGCTTGGTGTCCCCACAGTTTATGGTAAATCCCTCTTAGTCTCCTATAGGGAACAGGGATTTAAAAGACTATATAGATGATATTTAAGTCCTTTTGAACTCATCAAGACTAACTCTTTATCCCCAGAGGGTGTAATAGACTTGGTTCTTTTCTTCATATGTGTTTGTTTTGCCCACTGGTCAAAAGCGTTTTGAAAAAGGTAATTGATTTTCACTCCAAACAACCAACTTGTATTGTTTTGTATACTTTACTCCTGCTATTCAGCTTCATGGAAACAAACTGCAAGATAAGGAACTCATTGCACTTTTGTTATCTGTAGAAAGACAGGAGATCACAAAATGATGGCGAACCTAAAAGGATTCATTCTCAGCTTGGTTAAATAAGATCTGGTTTATGGCATTTGTGTACATGTATCCTACCAAATTCAGGTTTTGAAATGATTAACCACTCCAGATAAGTTTTCTAAAAATTGTTTATATTTATTATCCTTGCATGCTCTGAGTCTGCACCATTTGGTCCTTCCTTAGCCCATCTGAAGTACTGTTGTTGTTAGCTGCCTTTGAGTCTGTTCCAACTCATGGAGACCCTGAGGATACGACATCTCCAAGAATCCTTTTCCTCCACTGCCTTGCCCAGAACTTGCAAGCCGTTGCATATAATCCCCCTGATTGAGCCTATCCATCTGGTTTGTAGTCTTCCTCTTGTTACGGTTTGCAGGTACCATTGAGGAGACAAAACAAGTGAGGTCCACAATCCAGATTACCTTTTAATGCATGCATTGACGCAGGGGAAAAGCTTCTACCAAACTGCACAACTAACAAGGCAGGGAGCAGTCCTATATAGCATTCCAGCAGGCAGGAGATAACACTGAGTTTGGCACTCCAACAACCAGACTTTCCCTATCAGTCTGTTATTAAGGCTTTTTTGTTCTCCCGAGGAGTCTGGGACCTTGAGTATCCCTGATTCCCTCCTGTATTCCATCATCCCCAAAAAGGCCTCTTTCTAAACTACATATATTTTTGGATAAACATATTAATTCTTACATATCACCAAACATTAATGCCAAAGCTTGCTTATTATTGTTATTATTAAATGAACAGTGCCTTACTGTTTAGACCAGGGGTTCCCAACCTGGGGGTCATGACCCCCCTGCCTCCCCCTCCCCTTCTCCCCGCGGGTGCTGGTGCTGGAGCAGGCACCGCGTGGGGAAAAGGGGAAGGGCTCCCTCCATTCCCTTCTCCGGGCACCCACAAGGAGGAAGGGACAGGGGGCACTCCTCCTCTCCCTTCCTTCCTGCTGGTGCAAGCACCTACGAGGAGGAAGGGACGGGGCGCCTCCTCCTCCCCGGGGCTGCCAGGTAACCGCAGGGAGAAAGGGACAGAACTGCAAGCCCCAGTGGGCTTTGCGGCCAGAAGTCCTGCCCCTTTTCCCTCGGCGGCCTCCCCAATTGGTTGGGAGGCTGAGAAGGGGAGGGACTTCCAGCCGCAAAGCCCACTGGGGCTTGTAGGCGGCCGAAAGTCCCACCCCTTCCTAGCCTCCCAACCAATCAGGGAGGCCGCAGGCGGGAGTTTCATCCCCAATGGGGGTTGCAGCCCAACAAAGGTTGGGAACCGCTGGTTTATACAGTACATTTATTTGACTCTCACACTCTCTCTTCTACCCTCTGCCTTTCCTAGCATTATTCTTTTTTCTTGTGATCCTTGCCTTCTCATGGTGTGGCCAAAGTATGATAGTCTCAACTTGATCATCTTTGCTTCCAAGGACAGCCCTGGTTTGACCTGTTCAAGAACCCAGTTGTTTGTCTTCTTGGCTGTCCATGAGATCCTAAGTACTCTTCCCCAGCACCACATTTCAAATGAGTTGATTTGCTTTCTGTCTGCTTCCTTCATTGTCCAACACTCGCATCCATACATGGTAATCGGGAATATAATGGCCTGGGCGATTCCGACTTTGGTGTTCAGTTGTATGTCTTTGCTCTTCAGTATCTTTTCCAGGTCTTTTATAGCTGCCCTCCCCATTCACAGTCTTCTTCTTATTTCTTGACTGCAGTCTCCATTCTGGTCAATGTGTGATCCTAGATATGGGAATTCTTTAACTATTTCAATTTCCTCGTTGTCTAGATTGAACTTGTGTATTTCTTCTGTGGTCATTATTTTTGTTTTCTTTATGTTCAGCATCAGACCTGCCTTTGCACTTTCATCTTTGACCAACCTTATTAACTGTTCCAATTCCTGAATGTCTTCTGTTAATATTATCCTGTCATCCGCATATCTTATTATTATTAATGTTGCTTCCTCCTATCTTAACTCCTTTTTCTGATTCTAAGGCATTTTACAGACCGCCCAAAAGGGCGGTCTGTTACCACCCTTGTTTGCTGTGTGAGGGAGCTGCAGCGGACAAACCACAAAAAGCAGGTTCTTCTTGCAGCGCTGTTGTGATGCCACAAGGCGCCAATGGCACCTTTGCGGCGTCACAAGGGCGCTGGGACGTGCAGATACTAGGGTTGATCTTGATGCCTGCATTAAAACAGAAACAATAGGAGAGGTATCCAGAGTTTCCGTGGACCCTATTAAGCTGGATCACTTTGATTTTGTAAATACCGAGGAAGTGGACAAACTCCTTGGATGTGTAAAGAAGACAACGTGCACTCTCGATCCCTGCCCTTCTTGGTTGACCGCCCAGGGAGGAGATGCCGTAACTACATTGTTACGATTAATAATCAACGCATCCTTCTGGAAGGGCAAATTTCCATCCAAATTGACACTAGCATGTCAGGGATGATGGGAGTTGTAGCTCTTCACCTCTGGCTCTAACTCACCACCTTGTTATGCAGCGGTGCTGACCAGCTTTGGTCAGTGGTTAATGCTTTTCTTCCAAAGCAGCAGAGTTTCAGAGAATAGGCTGAAGACCCTGACAAACTCTCCAAGCCTTCTCACTCTTCTTTCTGAGATGTCTTCAAACTTCTCCAGGATTCTGCTGGCTCTTGTATCTTTACTCTAGACACCAGACAATTCAGTAGACTTATATAAAAGATCTACTTTATTCTACTATATACAAATACTAATGCCCTCACAAATCTCTACAATCTCCAATATCTCCAAAACACTCCAACTATCCACAACTACCCACAAAATACATTGGCAAACATAGCAATTATTATAGCCATTGTTAATCACCACCCACTTAGTCATTCTACAATTCTGTCCTTGACATTCAAGACTTCTAAATTACATTAGCTTTTTCACCTGTGTGGCTTCTTAATTGCTCTTGCTTAGTCATCGTGACTTTCACATACATGTTTTATTTCTATTACTGTATGTCCCATGTTGCATTTTCCTTAACATAGCAGTGGTTAAACCACTACTGAAAAAACCCTCCCTGAATCCCCTGGTGAGAAACAATTATAGACCGGTCTCCCTGCTGCCATTCTTGGGCAAGGTGATCGAGAGTGCGGTTGCCTTCCAGCTCCAAGCTGTCTTGGATGATACTGATTATCTGGACCCATTTCAAACCGGCTTCAGGGTGGGATACGGAGTTGAGACTGCCATGGTCTCATTAGTCGATGATCTTCGTCTGGGCACCAACAGGGGAGGTGTGGCCTTGCTGGTGCTCTTGGACATCTCAGCGGCTGTCCTGGACTGCGGCCAGCACTCACAGACACACACCAATAAGAATGGCTCAGCCAAGCAAGTGGATGCAAAACACAGACCTTGCAAGGATTCAGTGTGAAAGCAGTCCGAGAAGTCAAGCCGAGGTCAGGATACCAGAAGACAAAGCAAACCGAAAGCCAAGCAAAGTCAGGATACTGGGAGTCAGAGTGGTCAAAGCAGTCCGAGGTCAAAGCAGCCAGAAGATAACAAGGGTCCAGTCCGAGGTCAAAGCAACAAGGAATCAAGATACAAGAAGCCAGTGCTAGCAGCAATCACACCAAGGGATCATGCAATAAACTCTGGCAAACAGTAATGGTCTCTCAACAGATTAAGTAAGGGAAACTCTCCCCCGTGCCACCTGAGGCTGGTTGGCTAATTGCCTCTCTGCAATCCTCTTGGATCTGCACCTGCAAGCACTCTCAGCCCTTCTCTCTTGGAACGTAGGCATCTCCAGGCAAGCTTCCTCCCCAGAGTCACCACTAGGCTGTTGCACCATAGGAGGCCCCTCTCTAGCACTCGGACCTGGTTGGGCCTCCTCCTCTGGGGCTGGGAGAGCACAGCTGGGACCTGGCAGAGCAGGATTGCCGCCAAGATCAGCTCTTGCTCTGGAGGAGGCTCATCCTCCTCCTCGTCCTCCGAGAGCTGATCTTGGCTGGCCATGACAGTGGCTTTCGATACCATTGACCACGGTATCCTTCTGGAACGCCTGAGGGAGCTGGGTATCGGAGGCACTGAGCTTCAGTGGTTCCGATCCTACTTCTCGGGTAGATTCCAGATGGTGAAGCTGGGGGACATTTGCTCCTCTAAGAGGGAACAGACATCTGGTGTCGCTCAAGGAGCCATTTGGTCCCCCATGCTATTTAACATTTACATGAAACTGCTGGGAGCGATCATCTGGAGATATGGGGCGCGGTGTTACCAGTACGCTGACGACACCCAAATATGTTTCTCTATGTCTCCGACTGATACAGGGACTAAGGATGGCATCTCTCCTCTGAATGCCTGCCTGGAGTCGGTAATGGGCTGGATGAGGGAAAACAAACTCAGACTGAATCCAGAGAAAACAGAAGTACTCGTGATAGATTCCTCGGGTCTAAGGAAGGAAATTTGCCAACCTGTCCTGTACGGTGTCACACTTTCCCTGAAGGATGAAGTTCGCAGCTTAGGAGTACTTCTGGACTTGTCTCTCCAATTGACATCTCAGGTAGATGCGACGGCCAGAAGTACTTGCTATCAACTTTGGTTGATACGCCAACTGCAACTCTACCTGGACTGGAAAGACCTTGAAACGGTGATACATGCTCTGGTAACCTCTCGTTTAGATTTCTGTAATGTGCTTTACATGGGGCTACCCTTGTACCAAGCTTGGAAGCTTCAGTTAGTACAAAATATGGCAGCCAAATTGGTCACCGGCTCATCAAGGTTTGACCATATTACACCTATTCTAAAAGATCTTCACTGGCTCCCTATTCACTTCTGGGCACAGTAAAAGGTGTTGATTATTACCTATAAAGCCCTACATGGCTTGGGCCTGAGTTACTTACGGGACTGCATCTCCCCATACCATCCTCCCCACACTCTTAGAACATCAGATAAGAACTTATTGGAAATACTAACCTCCAAATACGCTCTATTCTTTGCTAGCTTGCAGTAGTTTCTGCTTAGCTTGCTTCCTGTTCTTGCAAAGCTCTTGCAAGCTGGTTTCCTGTTTTTCACAGCCTTTGCCTCTGTGAGCTCAGCTTCCCTAGTCTAGCCTTATCCTGTTGCTTTTGCCATAAGCAGCCTGCTTGCTATTCTGCTGTTTTCTTGGTCAACCAAGACCCCTCAAATTTTCCCATTGTGGCCCTACACTGATACCTAGGAAAGTTTATCTTTGTTTGCTCTGATCTGTTCTTGTGCTGTTTGTTGTATTATGTTTTAATTTTAAAAAATTGTTTAAAGACGTGGCAATGTATACATAATTGTACCCTTCCAGTGGTTCCCAAATGTTGGTCCTGCAGGCGTTTTGAACATCAGCTCCCAGAAGCCCCAGCCAGCTTGGACAACAGTCAAGAATTCTTGGAGCTGAAGTCCAAATCATCTATAAGACCGACGTTTGGGAATCATTGCCTTAAGCTATAATGTCAAATTAGGAATCCTTCTGTGCATGAACACAAATGCCAAGTATGTCCTCCCTATCTAAGAAAGGTAACAAAAAATATCCTAAACTCCATCCGTACAAGATGGCGCCGGCCCTTCTACATGGCCGGCGCCATCTTTGCGTATCGGACGCTGAGCGTCCGTATGCGTCGCGTCCCTTGTGACGTAGCGAGTGCGCCCCTGGCGCCTCGCTACGTCGCAAACGCGACTCGAAAAGAAGCTCCATTTTGGAGCTTCTTTTTCAGTCCGCAGGGGAGCCGCGCCGTGTGGAGGCTCCGGCTCCCTCACGGACTAGCCGGCGGCGGCGGCAGACCGCCGCAAAGCGGCGGTCTGTACCCCACCTAAGGTTATCAAATTGTTAAACTGGCTTGCACTTGTGCTTTCAAACAACACTTTTGTCTCCAAAAATCTTAAAACAGAGGTGGTTTTCAGAGCAAGGAGAAAGATATGATCAATTTGCTAAGGACTACAGATTAAGCTGGCAATAAAAAAACACAGAAGCAAAAACTAGTAAAACATACGCAACCTGAATAAATGGCTGGAAAGAAAATCCTGTTTTATAGCCAGGAGAATTATTTATTTACTTACAGTACTTATTTGCTCCCTAATGATAGTGTATTACAGTACATCAGGATGGATTACATCCAGAGTGAAAATGTCCTAGATGCAGCATTATGGAACAAAGGTTAGATCCCTGGTGGCACACTGGTTAAATGCCTGTACTGCAGCCACTCACTCACAAACCATAAGATTGGGAGCTCAATACCAGCAAAAGGCTTGCATCCTTTCAAGGTCGCTAAAATGAGTACCCAGATTGTTGGGGGCAATTAGGTTACACTTTGTAAACCGCTTAGGAAGTGCTTAAGTGCACTGATAAGCAGTATAGAAATGTATTTGCTATTGCTATATTGCTGTTAGAGGTAACCAGAGTTCAACAGGAAGCCATGATGACAATGCATATTGAAGTGAGCTGAGTCACAGGAAGCTGATGACACAAAGGCATGACATGAAGTCATCAAGCATCAGTAATGCACAGTCATAGCACATAGGGGACAGGAAATTGTGTAACACACCAGTTGAGGTTTGGACCAAAATCTCTACTGGTGATTGTGTATATAAGGAAGGAGTGCCAATACTCCTTGTGGTTGGTATATAGTGGATGGTGGAGGAGCATTATATCAGTCGGTGTAAGTACCTGTAAATATTGCAAGATTAAAAGCCTCTTAAAAAGAAAATTCAACAGTTGTCGTGTCTGCAGCTTCTGTGTGAAAGAAAGATTTCTCCAACTTACATGAACGTTACAGCAGAGCTTTCTGTGTCATTTGTTCCTGGCACAACTCTTCTGCGTGTGGACTCTCACATGCACCAACATATTATGGGCAAACTATGAACAACAAAATAATTAAACACAAAATAACAGATTATCCCACAACATATCTTCATGCCAGTAAACGTTACACATGCTAATTTTGTGTGTGACATGCTAATAAGAAAATATCAAAGACTAAAACAGCACAGCATCACTAAAAGCATTTACAATTCAGAGGGATCAAAAGTTCACACTTTTAATAGCACAGATTTAAGACCACAAAGGCACCTGCTAGGCTAGGGAGTACATACCCAGTAGTGTATTTCCCTTTCTCCATTTGAATCTTTGCAATTTAACTATCTCTTCCCCTTCCCAATATGTTAATTCTGAAGCTATATCCCTATGCATTTTGTATCCACAAGTGATTCCACTGAATTCACTGTAAATTGCCCCCAGGCCAGAATGTATAGAATTTTGACATAAAACATCAATAGTTTTTCAAGGAACCGCCAATACCACGGGGAGGAACTGTGATATTCAGACATAACCAACGACTAGTTTAAAGGAAAGAAAAGGGGAGAAGGTCTTGTGGTACCTTTAACGCATTTTAGCATGTGCTTTTGTAGATTATAACTCACTTCCTCAGATGTACCGATGAATGAGCATGGATAACCCATGAAAGCTTATTTAAATCTTAAAGGTGCCACAAGACACCTTTCTCCACTTTCCTTATTTTTAAAAAAAACTGAAACAGATTAAACAGACTATATCTTTGGGGAAAATATGTAGTTCTGTTGATTTTAAGTCAACATATAGGCCATTTTTAATGGGGTAGTTTTACTGATCTGTTGCTTCAGAATAACACTCCTGCTCTTTACATTCATAGCAAGTAAACTTTCTCCCACAGCATATCTTCATACCAGTAACTGTTATACATACTAATGTTGTGTGTGACATGATAATACGAAAATATTTGGGAAATTTACTTACGAAAGCCAACATGTAGCATGTTGTTCCATTAGAAAAATCCACAAAATCCACCAGCGGGTAGACCTTTAACATTATAATAAATAGCAAATGACAATTAAATGAATAATGAAGGAATTGGGCAAATATGGATTTAGTTTATAATAACTTTTGCCTTCCTTAAAAACTTGAGTGCTATTTTTAAAGAGTTCATTCATTCAAATTATTTATTAAAACACTTGTATCCCACACTTTATCATGGGATCTCATGGCAGCATGCAACACAAAGAAATGCAATGTAACTTATAATTGTTGTGGGTTTTTAAAAGAACTTAGTGTTGTGGAAAACTGATAATATACTGCAAGTTCTCCCACTAGACTCACAACAGACCTCGATCTCACAGAACCAGAAAGGAGGGGACCAAAGATGAATTTAAAAACACAGATTGTTTATATTGGACAGCTGTCACTCTAGGAGGAATTCACATTCCAACAAGTATCCCAGAGCCCCAAATAAAAGAAAATGGCTCCTTTATATGGAGTTAAAACAAAGAACTTTAACTGGCATATCCCATTGGACATGGCAAAAGTTAAACATATTGGATTTTCGTACAGAGTACAGATATATGAATACATTAAAGGTACATCTTAGCCATATTCCACTAGCCCATTAGCCTTATCTGTCCTTGCCCCCCTTCTAGTCCTTGCGGAGATATCTCTTCTCCAGGATTCATGTCTCTCAGCTAACTTCAACTAACAACAAACTCCAGATCCCTGAGGTCAGAGCCCTAGGTCATCTTGAGCTCTCATGCCTTAAATCTTAATCTTTTGCCTGCATTCCTGGGCCTCTCAAATTCTTTCCAATACATGTACCCTTATTTCTATAAACTACATTTATATGCATACTAAATATGAAACTTTAAAAATCTTCTACCTCATTAGGAACAATTGAAATTCACGATATTCAGGGATGACTATCCCAAACCAGCTACAGTGGGCCCTTGCCTTACGTGGGGATCCGTTCCGGATCCCTCCACGTAAGGCGAATTCTGCCTATGCTCAAGCCCCATTGTAAACAATGGGGCTTGTGCACGGTGGCACGGCGGCACGCAGGGCACAACGGGCGCGCGCGCCCATTCAATTGAATGGGACGCGCCGCCCCTTCTGCTCCGTGCGCGCCCTGCGGCTTGAGCACGTATGCTCAAGCCGCGTAAGGCGTGCCCGTGTATGACGCGGGCACGCTGTATTCACAAGTTTGTGTTCTATCTAAATACCAAATGGAAGGATTGATTTCACTTACCTTTGCCACGCTTCTTTGCAAAATAAACATATTGTCCACATTCATAGATTACACAATGTATACGTTTCAGTCTATATGAAAGGCCTGCGCCCCAAAACACAGGATTATTTGTCATTTTGTTTAGTGTATATAAAAGGAAATGATTTCCAACCCTCAAATAGGTAGCATCCCTTATAATAAGGGACATCTGCCAGTCCTATAAAGAATAATCTTTCTGGTCCTCAAATAAGGGACATCTCTTGTATCATCATCATTATCATCATCAGCCTTTATTGTAGTTAACAAACCATAAGCCAAATCATAATAATTAAAATACAATGTAAAAACATAATAACTTTACTTATAACACCTGAATTTTGTTAATACATATCTATTACATATCTACAATGTACGTATCATCTAACATATCATTGTATATATCACCCTAAACTCCTTGAAAACCATTAAAATTGTATGACTGGCAGCTGAGGACACCCCTTATAATGATGGATCCCTGACACAACCCCAGTTGTACAACATAGGTCCAAAACACACTGCAGAAATGATCCAGATTGAGAATGCTTTAACTGCCCTGGCTCTATGCTAGGGAATTCTGGAAACTGTAGGTTTGGGAGACATTTAGCCTTTATTGCTGCCACAATAAATTCCAATTCCCAGGATTCCCTAGCACTGAGCCAAGGCAGTTAAAGTCGTCTCAAACTGGATTATTTCTGCAGTGCATTTTGATCCATAGTTAATATTAGGGTTTCCAGGTGAAATAAGGAAACAGGGCTCCTGCTTCTTTAATACCTTTGTAGAAGAGGGAATTTCAGCACATGTTGTTTGCATGACAGCCAAAACTACTGTAATGTCATCTCCTATACCAGGGGTAGGCAACCTGCGGCCCGCGGGCCAGATGCGGCCCGGCGAGGCCTTGGGACCGGCCCCAGCCCGGTCTTGCCGCCGATTGCCGCCGGGGCCTTTGGCGTCTCGTGCGAATCATGGTGGGGCAACTGTCTATAGAAGCCTCAGAAACATGCATTTATCTTTAAAAAAAATTAAAAATCAGCAATTTTTTTTGCGTGTCCTCCATTTTTTATTTAAAAAGTGCCTTCCATTTGAAAATTTTGTCCTACATTTGTCCCGGCTTATTTATTTATTTATTTATTTATTTATTTATTGGCTTCGGCCCCCCAGTTGTCTGAGGGACAGCAACCCGGCCCCTGGCTCAAAAGGGTTGCCTACCCCTGTCCTATACAACTGTGGGGTGAAATGTTGTGTGATTTACATTTTAAGATTTATATTTTTAACACGTTACATTTTAATTCATAATTGTTTTAACTTTTAAAATTGTTTAATTGTTGTTGTTTTTAATTTTATATATATCCTTTTTAATGTTGTTGTACTGTTTTTTTAAATTATATTGTTTTAAATTTGCTGTTCGCTGCCTTGAGTTCCTATATTGGGAGAAAGGTGGGATATAAGATGATGTGAAAGGAAAGAAAAGCGAGACAGCAACAACCTGGAGCAAATGAGCAGTTTGGAAGTGTTAAATTAGACTTTGGCAAGGAGACATAAACCAGGAAAAGATATAGAGAAGGAAGCTTCATGGTCAAAGTGACCCATAGTGTATATATCACATTAAGTGCCAAAAAGAAAAGAAAAAAAGCTGTAAAACTGCCGACCGTAAGGAAATGAAGTAAGATATAGTCAAAATCAACAAGGCTGTTTTAGGTACTAATCAGTCGGAGGCATGTACGCACTGCACTAAGTAGATTTTTTTAATGGACAATATCACATTAAACCAGTGACTCCCAAACTTTAGTCCTCTGGGTGTTTAGTCTTCTGGACTTCAGTCCCCAGAATCGCCTACTTGGCCAAAAGTCAGGAATTCTGGGAGCTGACGTCCAAAACATCTGGAGCACCAAAGTTTGGGAGTCATTGCACTGAACTGTTAAGAGTGCTATTATTCCACTTTAACTGCTATGGCTGCCTCCTGTGGAATCCTGGGATATGTAGTTTAAGGAGAGGTGTTTAGCATTCTCAGCCAGAGAGCTCTTAGGCCTCACTAAACTACAAACCCCAGAATTCCACAGGAGGCAGCCATGGCAGTTAAAGTGGAATACTAGCGCTATAACATTCTACGATCCAAAACTCACTGCGGAAACAATCCGGTTTGAGACCGCTTTAACTGCCCTGGCTCAGTGCTAGGGAATCGTGGGAATTGTAGTTGATTGTGGCACCAGAGTGCTCTGACAGAGAAGGCTAAATGGTTAACAAAACTACAGTTCCCAGAATTCCCTAGCATTGAGCCAGGGCAGTTAAAGCGGTCTCAAACTGGATTGTTTCTGCAGTGTGTTTCGGGCCTAGTGTGATATTGTCCTTTAATATAAACCGGTAACATTTGGCTGTTCTCACATGAAACCACTCAAATAATTTATTTTGAATAATTTTTATTTATCTACTTATTATTTAAATGATACATTTATTTGAAATTATTTATTTGAAATGGTTTTAGTGGTGCAACTGGCTCTATTCTTTGGTGATATAACAAACTACAACTCCCAGAATTCCACAGCAATGAGCCATGGCAGTTAAAAGTCCAAAACACACTGCTGAAAAATCCAGTTTGGGGCCTGACTCAGTGCTAGGGAATCATGGGAACTGTATTTTTTTTTTTGTGACAACAGAGCTCTCTGACAGAGAGGGCTAAATGTCTCACAGAACTACAGTTCCCAGCATTCCCTAGCATTGAGGCAGGGCAGTTAAAGCGGTCCCAAACTGGACTGGACCAAAGTGGTGTCAAAACGTATTATTTTCCTCAGCTTGGGAAAGACTTTTTTTTCTTCCTTTCCCTAAAGCAGTGTATTCTGCCCTCTCACAATACTGGCCG
>NC_056526.1:21791401-21856603 GCF_019175285.1 Sceloporus undulatus | reverse complement strand
TATACCGCTATTCCAAAGATCATAGCGGTGAACAGCAAGTAAGCTAATTAGCAAGTAAGTCCTTCCTTACCAGTGCTTTAGATACTGCTTTAATTTTGTTTATCCTAATGTATCTAGACTTAAAGCGTTAAACCTTACCTTCTTTTATTTCCTTATGTCATTCCCCCGATGATTTCCTTCCCATCAGTCTACCGCTTCCTTATAACAAATTAAATCCCATTCCCCGTCTTATTGCTAAATGCTTTTTGATTGGGTCCCATCCTCTTTCTCTTTTGGTTTTCTCCTTAGCATTATTACCATTGATTAATGCCGTTAAGCAATCCATATCTTTAACTTCCAGAATCCTAAGAAACCTGTCGTCAATAGTAGGTCTGTGGGATGATTTCCAGTTCTTTGCCAAAAGAGTCCTAGCACATGTCACTAAATTTAATATTACTCTCCAGTGACGTTTCTCATTCGTAGCATCAATAACCGAGGTCATATTTAACATTTGTTAACAGCTCAGGTACAAAAGGGTACTCAGTTTTTAAAATTGGCTTGATGTTTTTGTGTGTGTTTAACCAAAAGCGTTTTATTGCTGGACAAGCCCCCCAGATGTGATAGTAAGATCCTTTTTCTTTCTGACATTTCCAGCAATGACTATTTCCCAGTTTATATAATGTGGCAATTCTTACTGGCCTGTAATAAATACCACCTGTTCATAACCTTTATGTAATTTTCCTTTAGATCCTGTGAGGCTGTAAATTTGTTAGATTTCTCCCAAGCGGTTTCCCAATGTTTGAAAGATATTTCATGCCCTGTTTCTTCTGCCCATTTTATCATGTGTGTGGATATTATTATCTCCTGTTCCAATTCCCTATTTAAAAACAGACTGTACAACTTGGATATTTTCCCTTTATCCTTTGCCCAAATGATTTTATCCAATTCATTCTGTTCTTTTTCAAAACCCTCCTTATGTAAGTCTTCTTTAAGCATGACTTGAAAGTATCCAAACCAACTAACCGTCTTACCTGCAGCATTTAATTCTTCTCTTGAGGCTAAGCCTTTACTGTTGTTAAAATTCTCTTTTAGTAAATCTTTATATCTTATCCAGTTTGAATTTCCTTCCCATCTTCCAAAGAAAGCATTGAGGGATCCCTAGATAGAATTTGCTTTTTACATTTCTCCATGTTTTCAGCAGGGCTTTTCTGATTGAATGATCATGGAAATCTCTGTCTATCGTGTCCTTATTATACCATGTATAGGCATGCCAACCAAATCATATGTTAGTTGCTTCTAGATTTAATAAATGCTTATTCTCCAGACTTATCCATTCTTGGATCCATATAATGCAGCATGCCTTATAATACAGTTTAAAATCGGGTAATGCACAGCCACCTAAAGCTTTTTGTCTTTTTAATATATTCTTTTGTATTCAATAAACATAAATTTATATATTTATTTAATATATTTATTTGTATCCTGCTCTTTTCCCAGGACTGGGACTCAGAGTGGCTTCGCAGCATTAAAAACAGTACAAATAATAATACAATTAAAAACATTTTTTTAAAGTACATTAAAAAGGAATTAAATTATTACGGTATTAAAACAGTTATTAAAAGAATAAAACATTATTATATGAAATATATAAAACTATAAATATAATGTAATTTATATATTATAATATATATAATCTAACAATATAGTATAAATAATAATATATTTATATATTTATAAATATATAAGTATGAATATGGTATTTTAGATATATACATATGTATGATAATATATACACACAGTGCTGAAAAGAGGTGTGTGTGTATATACACACACATATATATACATACACACACACAATGCTGAACATATTTTTAAGTATTGTGGTTTTCAACAGTCCAGAACACAATGCCAAAATAATCCAATTCAAGACTGCTTTAGTGACACTGGCTCAATGCTAGGGAAGCCTGGGAACTGTAGTTTTGTGAGCCATTTAGCCTCTGTCAGAGAGCTCTGGTACATAATAAACTACAGTTCCCCGATTCCCTAGTATGCCATACGCGGGCATACCATAAGCCACACTACAGTCCATTGAGTGGCACACGCGCCTATGGTGCACACACACCATGCCGCCACGAGCACAAGCCCCATTCTATTGAATGGACTTGAGCTTATGCGGCATTTACCTTACACAGGTGTGTGTGTGTGTGCAAGAACGGATCCCCGCATAAGGCAAGGCTCCACTGTATGAGGTCAATTTATAGTCAAGTATATACGATATCCCCCAATTTCTCCCTCCCCTCAATTAGTTGCTTAATGTCTTTTTCAGCAGAAACAAGTTGTTTGCATTTTAGGAGACAGATGTCTGCAAAAACAGGAAGAGGCTTGTGGTTATGCCATTTCACAGTACACCGCAAAAGTACAAGGGTTGCAAAAGTTATTTAGAGAGAGGACAGAGAACATTATGTTTGGTCTTGTCTGGTTTTTAGTCTGACCCAAAGTTCACCCATAGCATTACAGTCCGCCCTCGGGTTATGCGGGGATCCGTTCCGGACCCTCACCCCCGCGTAAGCCAAATACCGTGCATGCTCAAGCCCCATTCAAGTGAATGGGGCTCGTGCATGCGCCCCATTCATCCAAATGGGATGCGCCGCCCCTTGTGCCCCATGCGGTCCCGCGCGGCTTTCAGCATATGCTGAAAAAAAGAGTGTTCTCTCCTCCCATTAGCCCCCTCCCCAGAATATAATGTCTAACTCAGACGAACATGCCTACAATCCAGGAAATGTCCCAGACAGTAGGAAAGGGGGACCCCGCCTCAAGAGGTTTTTGCAAGTATGCGGAACTTAATTTTAGCAGAGTCTGCCGAAGCTAAAATTGAAGTCTGTCCTTTGATTCAGCAAAAGATGAGGTCTGACCGTTGTCTGATCTTCTGTAGAAATCAGTTCATCATTTTATATCAACCCAAAATCATGGCTTCTAATACATTTATTCAGCTAACTTAACTTGGCAATATAGGTGTCCTAGATGTACTATTTTCCCTTATCAAGAGGGGGTCTGAAAAAGTATAAAATTGGCCAGAACTCTTTGTTCTGGACCCAGACAAGATTTGAGCTTTGCCTCTTGTCTTGGTCAACTTGCTTGATTTTGTAAAATCAAATAAAGTTTTGTTCCTGTGAAAATTCTCTGTTCTCGTCCAGTCTTTTTGGCTAACATACTGGGCAGGGAGAAAGATCTGCTTTTTGCAGTTTGCGATTTCAGAATGTTCTGCATTTGTTATTGGCTTAGTAGAGGTATCACCGCAATATGGACTTTGAAATATATATGATTAATGCAGCTGCCCCAGCATTTATAAATCATTTGAAGTTACTGTATTTTCTGTTTAACTTTGTGAGAATAATTTGTGAATGCTATTCCTCTTGTCTGCATATGCACATAATAAAGTGTGCCAGAAATGACCTAATTTTTCAGTAGGAGCACAGACGTGTGTTTTTTTAAAGGAGAAGCCTCTACCTGTTATTTACAATCTATAAAATAGGTCTACACATTTCCATAGTCACCATAGCCACCAAGAAACTTACTAATAGTATTTCCCCCTTTTCCTCCTCTTAGATGCCTTTACTGTATAACAAGAAACATATCCAGATATGCTGCAGATCTTAAGCCTTTGCCTCCCAACATCAAAGATAAATTGATTAAATCGCTAAGTGTCCGAGGACTATTGACGGATTCGAATATTAGTATGGTAAAGTTCAGTTTTGACTGCTTATTTGTTATGTTTTCATCACTGTGCCTTACAAAATAGAAGATAAAATTATTATTTTCATTTTTGACCCACATAATCTTAGTTTTCATCTGCGGTAACTGCAGATTCTGAGTACAATTCTTTGAAGAGTTATCTTGATATACAGTACATGTTTTAACGCTTTAAGGCAAACTTTTTAAAAACACAGTGAGACACTATTGCAAAACGCTATTGTTAAGGAGCTATAGGAGGGAAAGAGGAACAGGATGTGTATAGGGATAAATATATGCGTTGTACAGCATTAATTTTACAAGCAATTTCAAATCTTACATTGGATGCAGCAGCTCAGAGTTTTATTCATACCGGAAAATCAAATGTTCATCCTCTACTGCTGGTCTTCCGCCTGACATCTGCACTTAAATTAGTTTCTCCTGCTTTTTGTTTTGAATTTATGGGTATTTCAGATTTCCTTGAAGAGGGTAAGAACAATAGAAGTTTGTGCATTTGATAGCACTGTTCTGCCAAGTTCATAAATAGTTTCAAGTTAATTGTTCCATATAAGTACTAGCTTGTTCCTCTCCTTTAGCTTTTTACATGAACTACAGGTTTATAGCAACAGTGAACTCTTTGGGTAGGTGAAGTTCTTAGCAGCCAGAGGCCTATTAATGTTCCTTTTACAATATGACTCATCCCTTTCCTATTTCCAGGCCTATTTCTACTGGCAAAGCTATTAAAATAGGCATGAATAAATCCTCAATAATGCTGACTGCTTGAGGCAACACAGAATGGTCAGCTTCACATAATAGCAGAACTCTGTTAATTGGTCCCTTGAAAAGCTTTGACACACTGCTGATTCTTCCAATAGCAAAGAAACATCTCTCTCTTGCTTTTCTTCATGAACGAAGATTCAGGAAGACCTGTGCTTTCTAGAAGCGCGTGTTGATGGCCTAAGAACGCCAATCCAAGATAACAAGTCTGGTTGCAGAAAGACCAAACAGAAAGTCTCCTTGGGTGATGTTTCCAGATTGTTGCTTCTTTCTGCGTTGTCATTTCTCTTCGAGACTCGTTCGCCGTGAGCTTTCCAAAAAGGCTGCAGCATCGTAGATGTGCTTCTCCATGCCTCCCATGCGAGGCCAGGGTGGGCATTGTTGGTGATCAATTTGGCCAGCCTGAGGGTTGTTTCAGGAGTCCTTGTATCTCTTTTCTTCGGACGCCCCCTCTTATGCTGACCCATGGCGAGTTCACCATAGAATACTATTTTTGGGAGGTGATGGTCCTTCATCCTAAAACGTGTCCTTCCCATTGCCGCTGCGTCCTCAATTGCAGGCCTCAATGCTAGTGATCCCTGCTTGCTACAAGGACAGCAACATTTGTCACATAGTCAGTCCAGTGTTATTTAGAATTGTGCGTAAACAGCGCTGATGAAAGTGTTCAAGGAGTCGTAGGTGTTGGAAGAGGTGACCCATGTTTCAGACCCATAAGGAGAATAGACAGTAAGTGGCTCATACGCGCTGATTTTTGTGCTTCGCCTCAAGTGTTTGTTACTCCAGACTCTTGTGAAGCCTTCCGAATCGATCTCTTTATCAATTTTGGCATCTGAGGAGATGATGCTTCCCAGGTAGGTAACTGCTGGGTGCACTTAAGCCACAGATTTGCCTACAGTGATGTGGGGATGGTAGTGTTCTCCTATGGTACAGGCTGGTAGAGAACTTTTGTTTTCTTCAGGCTGACTTCCAGCCCAAAGAGCTCTGCAGCTGTAGCTAAACAAGATGTTAGCGCTGCAGAGCTGCTTCCATATGGCAACGAAGGCGCATCATCAGCAAAAAGCAGCTCACGGACAGTTAGTTTAGAGTCTTAGTGAGCCCTCAGACGGCTTAAGTTAACAGGCTACCATCAGTATCGTAGCATATATAAATGCCGTCTTCTTCGAGATCTGCCGTAGCCCTTGGAGCGTCATGCTGAAGAAGATTGTAAATAGAGTTGGAGCGAGAACAAAACCTGTTTCACACCATTAGTTATTAGAAAGGGCTCCGGAGAGCATCGCATATCTGACTTGACCATGCTGGCCTTCATGTAGCGGATATTATTTTGAGGAATTTGTGGGGGGGGACATCCTACTCGTTCCAGGATCTGCCACAGACCTTTCTACTCCCAATTTGACAAATGTTACATAGAGTCCTTTGTTCTGCTCTCTACATTTCTCTTGCAGTTGCCTAAGGAAGCATGGCTTCAGGGAGAAGTTCTCTGCAATAGCAGAACGAAAATCTGTTCAGCAGTATCCTTGCAAGGATTTTTCCAGCAATGGAGAGCAGTGTTATACCTCGATAGTTTTGAGCAATCAGTTTTTTGCTTCTTTTTTCTTATACAGGGTGATGATGACTGCATCTTGGAGATCTGATGACAGTACATCAGGGGTCGGCAAAATCGGCCCACGGGCTGGATCGGCCTGCCAGGGCCTTGGGACCGGCCCCAGCCCGGTCCTGCCGCCGATTGCGCCCCTATCCCAGCACCCCCGGGAAAATACCGCGTTTGGGGGGGCCTGCCACTCCGGGCCCCCCCAATCCCGGGACCTCAGGACTCTCGCACGAGCGGGGGGCAAGGCGAGGCAAGGGGGCAAGCGGGGCAAATGGCGGGCAAGGGGGGCAAGCGCGGTATGGGGGGCAACGGCGAGCAAGGGGGGCTATGTCTATAGACAGCCTCAGAAACATGCATTTATATTAACATTTTTAAAAAAAAAGCAAATTTTTTGCGTATCCCTCCATTTTTATAAAAGTGTCCTCCATTTGAAATTTTTGTCTTACATTTGTCCCGGTTTGGAGGTCCTGACTTATGGCAACCCTATGCCCCCGCCACAGCTTTCCACGCTGCTCCGGGCGCCATTTGTGTTCTAAAATGGCGGCCGAAGTCTCACTTGACCTTTCCCATCGCGGGGCAGGATGGGAAAGGTTGCGCGAGACTTCGCCGCCATTTTAGAACACAGCGTGGGCCTGTAGGAGGCCTGTTGCGGTCGCCAGAGCCCTCCAGCAGGGCTCAGCGGCCGCAGCAGGGCTGTAATTGTATGGCCCATTTTGTTTTTTACTTTCAAAATATTGAGTGTGCAGTGTATGTAGGAATTATTTATATTTATTTATTTAAATCTTTTAAAATTATTTAATTATTTGTTTTTTGGCTTCGGCCCCCAGTTGTCTGGGGGACAGCAACCCAGCCCCCAGCTCAAAAAGATTGCCTACCCTGCAGTACACCTTTACCCAGCAACTCACAAGGAGTGTGGAGTTTAGCATGGGAGTACAACCTCCATGTTTCCAAGCTTCAGGTGGAATTCCATCAATCCCGGCTGCTTACCTTTTTTCAATGCTGTATGGCCTAAGGGTCTCTTCCAAAGTGGGAGCTATGTCCAATTCATTTTTCATCGGTGTGTAGTGTCATATGTTGAATAGCTGAGACTTGGACTACTCGGTTGGCACTAAAGGCTTTGGAAATGTTCAGCCCATCGGTTCAGAATGGAAGCTTTATCTGTAATTAGTGTGTCTGTCTGGACTGTATAGGGAGCTTGGACCTGATAGTAGGTCGAAACACGCTTTAAGAGCTTTGTAAAATCCTCTGGAATCACCCAGACTGCACAACGTTGTGTCTTTTCTGCTAAGTTGATCCACCACTTGTTCTGAATATCACGAGTTTTGTTGGAGTTGACTACATGCGAGGGGAAGGCTGCTTTTTTGGCATGGCAGGATGGCTGGGCGAGGTGTGCCTGGTGAGGCAGTTTCTCTCTATGCCAACAGCTCTGGATCTCTTGGTTGTTTTCATCACACCAGTCTTGATTTTTCTTGAGGGAGAATCCTAAGGATTCTCCGCAGGACTGCAGGATGCTGGTTTTTGATATGTTGCCAAAGCGCTGTAGAAGAGTCTACAGGATGGTCTCAAGTTTTGTTTGCAATTTGCCTGGAAGTTGTCTCTCACGGCAGCTTTTGAAGATTGTGACTGGAGTCTCCTCTTAGGTTTAACTTAAAATGAAGATTTAGTTTACATCTTACGTGCGATGATCTGTTTGACATTCTGCACTGGGCATCATTCAGGTATGAGGGCATCGCAAATATTTCTCTGGCGCACTAGAATGTGGTCAATGAGGTGCCAGTGTTTGGATCAGGGATGCATCCAGGTTGTCTTCAATCTATCTTTCTGTTGAAAGATAGTGTTTGTAGTAGTCAGCTACGTTTCGCACAAAACTCTAGCAGGAGGCGTCCGTTATCATTACAGTTTCCAAACACCAGCTTGCCTAAAAAACTTTCCAGGCTTCAAAGTTCTTTCCTACTCTGGCATTGAAGTCACCAAGGATAATGATTTTGTCTTTTGTATAAGTTGGCATAGATCTGAGTAGAATTTTGTCTTTCACCGCGGGTCGGCTTGCATGGTTGGGGCATATATACTGAAGAGAACAACATGTGGGAGGTGTAAGGAGATAATGCGATCAGAGTGTCCTGTTGGCAAGGTTTCAAGTCTGGAGGCAATGGAGTTTTTGATCATAAGCCTACACCTGAAATATGTTTTCAGTTTTGGATTTGTCAGACCAATAGAGCGTGTAACCAGCATGTGTTCTTTAAGGCTGCCTTCCTCGTGGAGACGAACTTCACTAAGAGCAGCGAGTGTCAATGTTAAGTCATGACAGTTCATGGGCTATTAGAGCAGTACGACACTCAGGACACCAGTCTGCAGAATCTGCATGGTTTTGATGTTCCAGCATGCAAGCGTCAGTCTATTTGCCCTTTGGAGGCCGGTGTGTGCCTATGTTTCTTTGTCTTTGTTTTGACCGCATCAGAAGATGCCCGTTGGCTGTGGCTAGCCAACCGGGTAGATGGGGATGAGCTTTTTTTAGGCCACCTTTTCTAGGCCCCTCTCCATATGGAGCAAGCAGTGCTCTCCTTTAAAAAGGCTGCTTGGTCATTCAGGATGCTGCCAAACAAGACGTCATCCCCAGTTTAATCTCAAGCGACCAAAGTCCTGAACAGCCTGCATGCAGGGTTGGGTCTGTGGCTCCAGTGCATCTTTACACCTGCCGTTTTGTCCCTTGCCTATCGCTACAGGGCTTTTTCGGAAGTTGGATGTATCCTTCAGCCTGTGCGATGGATTTTTTCTGGTGGAGCGCAGCATGCACAGAATTGGCTCACCCGTTAAAACCAGAGATTTGACTGCTGAGTGTCATGGCCAGCCAAGAGCCGATCTCAGAGGATGAGGAGGAGGATGTAGCTACTCTAGTGCAAGGGGAAATTGAGGCTACACCAGGTGCTAATCCTGCTCTGCCAGATCCCAGCTGCGATCTTCCAGCCCCAGAGGAGGAGACTCAGCCAGGTCCTACTGCTGGTGGGATTCCTCCTGAGGCTCAGCAGCCTAGTGGTGACTCAGGGGAAGAGCCAAGCCTGGAGGTGCCTTCCTTTAAGCAACGCAGGGCTGACAGTGCTTGCATGCGTCGGTCCAGGAGAATTGCTGAGAGACAACTGGCAAACAAGTCTCAGCTGGCACCAAGAAGAGAGTTTCCTACTTAACCACATGGGAGACACCAACTCAATGCCAGAGTTTATTGTACGATCGTTTGGTGTGATTGCTGCTTGCACTGGCTCCCTGTATCTTGACTCCTTGTTGCCTTGACTCTTGACTTTGGAACGGACTGGACTATTGCTGCCCTCTGGCTGACCTGACCCTGAACTGGACTGACTATCGTGATCCCTGTTATCCTGGCTTTGGCTTTTGGTTTGCTCTTTATCTCACTCCCTGCAAGGTTTATGGACTATTTCTAGCTGCATAGCTAATTACCTTGTTGAGCCATCCTTATTGGTGTATGTTTGTGTGTGCTGGCCGCAGTCCAGGACACTGAGACCTTGACAAGCATGGACGGTGGCAGCGATGTCCTCGGGTCGTAGGTTTGATTAGAGTTTCCTTCTCTTAGATGGCTTACCTTACAGGGTTAGACGAGCACCATCTGCCCAGGTTTGGGATTAGAGTTTTCCTTCTCCTAGGATGGTTGCCATAAGGCTAGAGAGCCCATCCTGCCCTTTGGCGCTCTTGGTCAGACCCTTCGGTTGTGACCTGTCTGGCATGGGAGGCCTTACTGGTGGCTATTATACCACCAGCAGCATAGCGACAAGGGACCGTCAATGGAGAGGAGCAAACAATACAGTGCAGAATGTAACAGATGTAGGAACATTTTGAGATGATGAGTTTGGAGTTAAAGCCATAGTGACATAAGATTTAGAAGATGTCTAATCACAATTTTCTCCAAGGTCATGAAAAGCTCCTGAATGTATTACTAAATAATAAATGAATAATGCAATGATGACAATTACAGTTTATCATTTTAGAGCACTATGGGTGGGTGAGTATTATATTGAAAACAGAAATGGTGATTTCAAAGAAGTAGCTGTGTAAATCTGTTGCAACATTTAAAAAAGGGAGGGAAAGGGGAAAAAATCTAGCAGCATCTTTAAGACTAACTTATTTTTATCTTAGCATGAGTGTTTGTGGATATTAGGCCTGAACAGACGGGCCAAAATAAAGGTGCTTCGGGTCACTTTGAAGGTATGCTGTTTAAATGACACATGCATCTTAAGAGGCCAGAAGCTGGGCCAAAGCTGTACTCCAGTCCTTAGGACTGGAGCACGGCTTTGGTGCAGCTTCTGGCCTCTTAGGATGCATGCATCATTTAAACAGCATACCTTCAAAGTCACCTGAAGCAGCTTTATTTTAGCCTGTCTGTTCAGGCCCGTTAGTCCACTTCTTCAAATGAAACTGTGTGATATTAAACCCTCAGGTTACTAAGCATATTTGTACAGTTGTGAGAATGGGATAGACTGTAACAGACCGACATTGTGACCCTCACCTAAAGTCTTCTAAGGGTTGTATGAGGTGATACAGATCTTTACAGGAACCAATTCCTATTGGTATGTGAAAGCAATAAATCTGGTTACCAAAAGTAATCTCCTTGGAAGTTAAAATCATCTCTGAGTAGATACTTTTTATTATATATGAAATAGTGAGGACTTGTGTATTAATATACTAGTATGTAGTGGACCATGAACATATTATTTTTATTCATTCCTTTGCTAGTGGATTAGATTTTATGAACAGAATTCACAGAAGAGGTGATGAAATGTTTCCTCATATAATCCCCTTAATTATTATTATTATTTACACCTGCCCATTTTTCTTCCTCATCATCTGTCAAAGAAGACAGCATTGACACTGGGAGAATGGTGGAGGGTTGGAGAAACACAGACCTTTGGCATCAGGCTGTAGCAACATGTCTGCAGTAAATAGTGCAGTGAAACCTGAGATGGGAAAGAATGGGATTCTACTCTGGCCAGACACACTGGAGTTGTGATATCTAGCCTACAGCAGGAAGAGTAAAGAGAGCTGACTGCAGAATCCTTTACTGAGCATGCAGGAACAACAAAACAGAGAAAATGGGAGACCAGATGAACCTCTGGTTCTGCCAGCATATTAAAGAAGCATAGATCTATAAATTTGGTTCCACCAAATTGGAAATCATACAAAAAGTGGTAGCCGTTGAAAGAAAAAGTCATCCTTGGGTGCATTTAGGAAAAAGGGTTTCCACTGGTTCCTAGAAAATTAAGATTTTTATTTAATTGTTTATTCATGCAAGCCATATCTGACTTGGTTGATACATTTTATATGTGCATATTGTAAGTTTTTGATAAAATGTTTTCTGAAACATAATGAATTACTCTTCATTTCTGTGGCATAGTGACCTGTCCCTGTGCCATCTCCTTTATTAACTGAGGTATGCCTGTACTGCACTTTTAAATATTCTAGAGGAAAGAATTTCAGTTGCAACTTCGTAGTGGCACTTTGTGTATAGTAGGCGTAATACAGGACATCCCAGCAGAGTTGCTCATTCAGTATTGTAATTCAGTTAGATGAAACAATTTATTGAGACACCAAGCTCAGAATAAGGACAGTGGAAAGTGTAGTAAAGCCATTTTGTCTTTTTGTTTAGCTAATATTTTTCAGGCATGAGCATAACCACTGTCCCTAAAAACATTAAACAAAAGTGTTTTTTCCAACCTTGATATGGTTTCCTTAGGTGCTGAACCCAACCCCCCCCCAAAAAAAAACAAAGCTCTTATCTGCCAAAGTCATTTAACACACTGCCAAGATCACATATGCTCAATATGATAGAGAATAGGCATAGCCATGGAGACAACTTTTCCTGTGCAGCTGGAAATGGGTAGAGTGTGACAGAAATTAAAATCATCAGAGGTGTTTCAGCTATACAGCCTTCTCCAACTGCATGTCAGTCCAGTGTATTAGATAGCAACTTCTTGCATCCTAGCCAGCTCAGGATGGGGAATGGGGTAATGTGCAACACCATGTTAGATGTGACTGACATTTTTGTGTTTTAGGTTCTGCATCCTGCAGTGGAGACTCTGGATCTTCGGGACTGTGATATTTCAGATAATGCTCTGCTACAGCTTTGTAACTGCAAACAACTTAAAAAAATAAATTTAAATGTTTGGAAAGATAACAGACTGACAGTTACTTCAGAAGGTATGTTTTCAGTGTGATGATTATTTAAAAAAAACACTGAGGAAAGGAAGTAAAGTTTTACTCTGCCCCCCCAAATTATGTTTTTTTATTAAATACAAGTGAGACAAAGATTGACTATACAAACTTAATATAAACATAAAATTATTACCTGTTTATCTAGTATAGTAAATATAATAATATGAAAAAAGAACGAAGAAAAATAAAGAAAAAGAAAAAAGAAAAAAATGTAAAACAAGAGAGAGATCCTTCAGCATTTTCTTCATGCTTCTTACCTAATGTCACGTTAACATTTAATTGCAAAAAAGCAAAAACAAAGATCCTCATTTAAATCACGATGATTATCTTTAAATATTAAATACTACTACTTATATGAGCCTATTCAGTCACTCTTTAAAACCACAACTCAATATGTCTCCATATTCATTGCTTAAATATCTTATCAGCTGTTCCCAGCTTTGCACAAAAGTATCCATTTTATTCACCTTTAAAAGATACATCAATTTATCTAAATTAGCCAAATCTAATAGTTTTATTAGCCAATCTTGCAGTGTTGGAATAGAGGAATTTTTCCACATGCTGGCATACTGTAACCTTGCAGCTATTATCATATAAAATAATAATCTTTCTTTTGATTTGTTCATATTCATATCCTTTTCTCTCATAGTCAATAAGTACAATTCTGAGGTCATATTTAATTTCACATTCAAATTTTTTTCAATTTCTATATGAATCGATCTCCAATTTTTTTTAGCTTTTTTACAAGTCCAACATTGGTGATAGAAAGAACCAATTTCGTTCTGGCATTTCCAGCAATTTGGATTCATTTGATTCCATGCTCAGCAATGAAACCTGCTGGGTGACCACGGACAAGTCATATTCTCTCACCCTCAGGAGAAGGCAGTGGCAAATCCCTTCTGAACAAATCTTGCCAGGAATTCCCATGATAGCATCTCCATAAATCAGAAACAGCTTGAATGCACACAACAACAACAAAGATAAATTTGAAGTGGTATTTGTCAACAGGAACACTGAAAGTGAATTCACTTTAAGTGCAGAATATGGAATGGGAATTGTTCTACTGCTGTCACATTAATTTCCCAGTTTAGGTTATCATAGATGTCAGCAGGTAGCGAGTCTTTTTAAAACTATTGTGGATTGCAAACTGCTAGCCACACCCTAACCTGATGTGTATTGTTTTTTGTAGTGTTCTAACATTCGACCAAGTCTGAATTTCAGTATTTGCAGCAAAAACAACAAAGGGTCCTACATTTTCATAACTAATCATTTTGTTATAGCCTGAATTGTTGTCAGACACGATATGACAACCTTGTCAATGGGGAATACCTTTACTTTTAAGTGAGCTATAGTCCACGAGAAGTTCATGCTATAACAAATGTGTTAATCTTTAGGGTGCTGTAGGAATCCGTTGTTTTAAAAGGAAAGCAGTAATGCCCTGAAGTAGCACTTTATTAGTCAGATTTAGTGCTAACAAGGGAAAGAGCGCTCAATTCCCAATTCAGAAAATACAATTATATTCAGTTGTGCTGTAGGAGAAATGGAGATCCAATAATAGGTATGCCTATTACAGACTTTCAGAAAGTTGTACAGAAGAGTTGTTGAACACTTTTTTAATGCTGGGTTTTACTTATGTGCACCTTCTAATTAAGCTACTTAGGTTTCACTGGGCTCACATCCCAGCAGTCCCTGTTTTAAACAAACAGAGCTGGAGGAGGCTGTCAGGCTGATTAAGGGCTCCAATTTAGACCATGCCTCTATTTCTTCAACTATTTGGTTAGATTCTTGCCCCTTCCAAGAGCCCCTTTTCCCACGCTTTGTCCTCCTCCCCACATTTTTTTCTTTTTATGCTTGTTTTCCTTAGCTCTAATGCTGTCAAGATAATCTCACTCCTTGATTTTAGAACATTACTTTTTCGAATTACAACATCCAGACTCACCCAACCATCATGGACACTGGCAAAGCTATGAGCATCTGGAATTGCACTCCAGAATGTTTTTTTCCTAGCCTCTGTTCCTGATGTGGTTATATAGTTGAACCCCTGACAGTGAATAAGATGTTTATTGGATTTGTTTAGCTGAATGGGAGGGCTCAGAAACAAAGAGAAGGAGAATACCAAGGAAAAGAAGGTGATTGCTTGCTTTGTTAAAAGCGTATATAAGCGTTGCTGTATTGTGAAAAGCCAATAGCATAGTCGTAGAGCATATACCTTTCATTCTGAATACTCTGGGGATGGTCTCCAGCATTAAATTACCTTGAGACAGCAGGGCTGGGAATAATAATAATAATAATAATGGAATATTAGTTTGAGACTTTGCAAAGCCACTGGCAGTCAGAATCAGTGTAAATAGGCCAGATGTTGATGGGAAAATTGATGCATCATTTTTTATCTATCTTACTTTACCCTGAAACATGTCTTGTCTTCATTTTTAAGTTTTGAATGCCTCTCTGTACTGGAGGATATTTCAGTGTTTTGTGTGTGTGTCCTGTACCTTCAAGTAATTTCTGATTTATGGTGACCCTCAGGCAACCCTATCATGGAGTTTTTGGTTTTTTTGCAAGATTTGTTTAGAGGACATTTGCCATTGCCTTCTACTAAGGCTGAGAGAATGTAGCTTGCCCTGGATCATGCTGTGTGGTTCATGACCAAGCTGGGAGTTGAACCCTTGTCTCCAGAGTCATAGTCTTACGCTGAAACCACTACACCACACTGAGTCTCACTGTTGACCATCCTTAAAGCTTTAAGGGAGTGTGTACTAGTCGTTTTTCTGTGTCTTCTATTCTGCTTTTCTCATGCATTAGAAAACAGGGTTGGCAGTCTGAGAAAACAAGAATGTACAAAAACTCATGCTCCCTAAAATGTTGCTAAGGATAATCAATAATAAATGTTTCAGACACTAGAAGAAAGGATGGAGGAGTTAGAATGAAGTTTGGTCCCAAAGCACATGATGAGTCAACATTTCTGAAACTGTGCAGGGGTCTCTTACATAATGAAGGTGTGATATAGATGGAAATAAAGAAGATTTCTGACAGAGATACAATTCATACCAATAGATTACAAAAAATCAAACCTTAAGAGCTTAAGTCCATTCTTAAGTCCAGTGTTTCTCCACTGTGTACTAAATTGCTATCTTTAGCACATTAATGAAGCACAATGACCATATCACTATATTGTCAGAGGTGGGCAAAGCTTATACATTTGTCCAAATTCATTCAGATTGTTTTTAGTATTGTTGTGGTAAAATTTAGAAATTCAAGGAATGCATTTGAGGGAATGTATTATTTTGTCATCAAGAGGGTAGTTTTCAGAACAAAGTGACCCACCTCTGCCCTCTCAGGCAGCATGCCAGCCTCTTCATACATGTTCAAGCAAGTAGCAAGTACATTTCTATACCGCTTATCAGTGCACTTCAGCACTCCTTAAGTGGTTTACAATTACAAGCTGGGTACTTATTTTAGTGGCCTCAGAAGTTGCCAGGCTGAGTTGACCCTGAGCCCCTGGCTGGTAGTGAACTCACAACCTTGTGGTTTCTGCATGTATGGCTTCAGTACAGGCATTTAACCACATTTAACCTGCACCACCAGGGCTCCTTCTGTGATTGGATAAAAGTATAAAAAAGAGAGTGCATATTTGAAGTGGAGAATAAGCATAGTGTTGGACCATGACTCACAGGGTAACCTAGAGCAAGTCACACACTCGCAGCCTCAGATGATGGCAATGGCAAACCGTTTCTGAAGAAAAGTATCAAGAAAACCCTATGATAGGGTTGCCATACGTCAAAAATAACTTGGAGGTGCAAAACAACAACGAAACCTTAATTTTAGAAATTCAGTATAGCAACAGGTTAACATATAAGGTACTCAAATAAGGAAAGACTGTTGTATCATGACAGATCTCATGCATCATCAGGAAAATTGCTGCTCCAAGGCTGTACCAGTCAATTCTGTTTTTCACTTAATTTGCTAATTTTAGAGGAAATAATCTGTCCATGACTTACCTACATAAGAATGCAACCTCCAAGACCCTCTTCCTAACAAAGGAGACATCTGTATATGAGTTATGTGTGGCAAGGTGGCTCAAGGCTTAGCACTATAATTCTAATAAATCCCAATAAAACACAAATTAAGTTTTTTCTTCTTCATTAGACATGTGATTTCACTAATTTTCATGTGGATGGTGCAAAAAAATTTTTTCACTGTCCTTAAGATAATTATTTCTTTTTATGCTCTCTTATATTCTGGAAATAGAAATCCATCTCTATGCAAATGACTTGCTTTCTCTCTCAAACAGGAGTTGCAGCGCTGGCCTTGTCATGCCCCTATTTGTATGAAGCCTCTTTTAAAAGATGCAGCAACCTTACAGACAGCGGAGTCCTTGCCCTTGCTCTTCACTGCCCACTTTTACGAATAGTTAACATAGGTGCTTGTTCCAGCATCACAGATGCATCACTGCAGGCACTTGGGCAGACCTGTACACACTTACATAGTGTGGATTTTTCATCAACTCAAGTAAGATTGGTGGCAATAAAAATACATATTTGCAGAATGATTTAAGCAGTTAAAAAGACAGTTTTAAGAACTAATTAAGAATTAGCTTTATTATTGTCAGTGTTTGGGGATTTGTAACTAAAAGCATGTGAAATAATAATAGGAACAGTAGTAATAGTAATCTCAATAGTCTAGTCATAAAAATACCCTTGATAGTACTGAGTTCTTTTGGTCCATCATCATCTTCATTTGGCTGCTATCAGGTGTTTGGATTTGGAAAAGATTTGGGGGTCTTTTTTGGACCCTTGCTCCCTCTGGGATTCTAGGAAACGTAGTCCAAAAATATAATGTTTCTAATGTCAATGAGCCTGTGGTGGGAGGGTGTGTCATTTCAGCTCTATAATCAAGGCTTGTGCCACAGGTTGGGATTGTTGGGTACTTGCCAACGCTTATACTATATCAGGACCTCTGCGACAGAAACCAGGTCCCTATTCCTTTTGTAGCTCCATTTACTATTACCACCTGCTCATCCTTCCTGTCCTGAGGTAGCACATCCAGCAAGTACAGCAGCTAGTACTAGTGGCCCTGTCTTCTTCGGCAGTGGTTGGAAGTGAGCCTGGCAAAAACAACAGATGGGTTACTCTAGTGAAAAGGAGAGGGGACCACTGAAGATACCTTGTTTGAAGGCCCCTTGAAGCCCAGGAGTGGTGCATTACTGTATGCTGGCTTTGTAATTATATCAATTGAAATAAGCTTTACGTCACCTTAACATGTATGTTGCTGGATGGAGGCAAAACAATCCATATATTTAAAGAAATTATGGTTTTCATGTAGTACAAAGTAGATGATTAGATATTTGGGTCCAAACTGTAGCCATCCCATATTACTGATAGGTTGCAAATTTTAGGATATTATCTCCCATACCTGACCCCCACATGCAGTACGTTCCAAGAGCTAGGTATAGGCAGCTGCGGAGTTCCAACACTTGTTGCCCTAATCCTTCATGATTGACTATGCTGGCTGGGGCTGCTGGGAGTTGTGTGCTAAAAGCATCTCAAGGGTCACCCCCCCCCCATATAATTAAATATCTTGTTTCTAGTATTGGATATTTGCGTAGTGCTGGTTGTTGGGGTTTGCACTGTTTCTGTATCAAACTCTCCACTTCTAAAGCTGCCAAGTGAACTTGGCATACTGAAACTTCTAAAATAGTAGTTACGTAGCTTGTAAACTTGATGCTCATTTTTAATTAGTGTAATAAAGTTTGTCCTCTTATGTCAAAATAATACCTCTGGTACTAGTATTGTACTCTCATCAGGTAATCTGAAGAAATTGATTAAAATCCACAAATGCTCATTATGAAATAAATCACTTAGTCTCAGTGGCACTGCTAGATTCCTTTTCTATTGCAAGCTTTTTATGCTGAAACAGATAATACAGCTATCTCCTTGAAAATGTTAGCAAAAGCTTCATTTGGGTAACCATATGCCAATGGATCTTTCCCCCCATCCATACCCACCTGATTAATGTATGTGAGGCAAAGCTAAATTCAGGCCACCAGTTCTGTATGGTGTTTCATCAAAAGCGAGATGGATAAAGCTTCTATTCTGGCTGCCTATCTGAAATTGCAAAAAGAAGAAACAGTCAGGTTGCAGGTGGGTATCCATAATCAGAGCTCGGTTTGGGTTCCTGCAGTATTAGGTCCACTGGGCTGGGATGAACTTGAAAACCAAAAGTCCAGATGGACATATTTAACTCAGTTGAAAGTTAATTGGAAGTCCCATTCAAATCAGTGGAATTTAAGTAAGTGGAGGCTTAGTCTTGGCTCCTGAAACAGCATTGTCAGGTGTTTAAATGCAATAATGTCAGTTGTTTCATTATTCCAGACTACAGTATTTTATTATTCATAATCTGTTTTTATTTATTAAATTGCTTTAATAAAATGTTTGTTTTAATTGAGCAGTTGCTGTATTTCAGTTACTATGTCAACAGGAAATCTTATTTTCTTCCCCATTCAGGTTACTGATGATGGTGTTATAGCCCTTGTTAGTGGAAAGTGTTCAAACAATTTAAAGGTAATCTTTCAACATGTTCAGTTGAAGTCATTATTATTTGTATTATACTTATATAATACCTCTGAGTAAAAATATTTGTGCTTTTTCAAGGTTTTATATATGAATTATATCTCAAGATGTTTATGGGCCTAAGTAGTTGTTGTACTAAAGAAGTGGGAGGAGGGAAAGGAGGATAAGGGGACAGTGACGTCATCTGACTGCCACTTGTGTGAGTGCCCAGAAAATGGCTTTTTTCACCAGGAGCATTGCGCAATTGGCAGTTCACTCACAAGTTTCTCCCGTGAATGAAAAGAGAAGGGGCAGGGATGGGGCAGCTATGGGAGAGAAGTGGAGTCCTGCAGTCAGTGTTGCTGATACCACTTCCTTCCCAGGGGAATCATAGTTTAAAAGCCACATGTGATAATTTCCCTAGAGGGGCTCACTGACACTTAGGTTGCAGTTCTTTCTACATTTATCTGGTATCAGTACCCTAACATCTGAGTAGGCATGTGTAGGATTGTACTTTTAAATTATTTTAATGGGTTTATTTATTTTTTAAATAATTTTATTAGAGTTTTAAAAAATGAGAGAGATACAAAAATCATAAACATTATCATACATACATACATACATACATGCATGTTGAGAAGTTATATAGTATATTGATATTTATCTGGTGTCTTACATTCAGAGAAATTTCTCAATACATCCTTATACTCTCCTATCCCTTTACCCGCTCCTAATACCTTTCTACAACCAAAACTAAAATTCAACCCATCCCTTCTCTCTTCCTCTTCATTCACACCCACTCTAACCTTCTTCACTTACTTAACTTTATTCCTTCTATCTTCTCCTTTCAGACTCTTCTCTAAACTTATCTTACCTGACTCCTATTCATTCTGTTAACTTCTCCCCTCATCACTCTCTATCTTCCATACTAAAAAATAACTTCCGCCACCATTGTTTTGTAAAGCCTATTATTCTCTTATATTGAGATTATCTTCTATAAGCTCAATTATTCTTAATTATTTAATTCTAGAAGATAATTGTTTTCCCCCAAAGTCAAAATTAGTCTAAAAACATAATATACCCTAATAAAGAGATAGATAGGTAAGTGCCTCTACTGTAGTTCCAGATAAAATGAGTAATTATATCTTTACTCTCTATACCTTATTTCTGAGTTCTTTCTAAACTATTATAATAAGAAAAGCTACCTTTTAGCATAATATCTTAACATCTAGCTACTGATATGACAACTATATCACCCCATTTCTTCTTAATATAATCTAGAACATTACACCAGTCTTTAGATGCCATCTCTCAAGAATCTTCTTTTATCACACAGGAGAGTTTGTCCATTTGCATCATCTCATATAGATAAATAGACCATTCCTCTAAGTTAGGTAGCTCTTTCGTTCTCCATTTCTTTGCATACAGAATCCTGGCAATAGAAACCATAAAAATTAAAATTCTTCCATATTTCTTATCCATTTGTTCCTCTAACATTCCTAACAGCATAACTTCAGGGGTTATTTTTATATCAATTTCTAAAATCTCATTTATTTCGTTAGTAATGGTTTTCCAAAATTCTTTAGCTTTCCCACAAGTCCACCAACAGTGGAAGTATGAACCAATGGCTTTTCGCACTTCCAACAGATATTATTTGTATTTTTATATATTTTGGCTAATTTTGCTGGTGCCATCTAAAATACATCTTAAACCAATTTTCTCTTAAATTTTGGGTTTTAATGGGTTTATTGACATTGGTTTCTGTTTCATGCTAGTACTTATTCTTCTAAATAGGAGATTCATATGGAGCATTGTGTAAATCTGACAGATGTAGCTGTGGAAGCTGTCCTCACTTGCTGTCCAAGGATATACATCCTTCTCTTCCATGGATGCCCATTGATAACAGGTGATTTGAAGTGTGACTGAAGCAAAGACTTTTAGTTAATTTGTAATACATGTTTTAAAATTTTGACTGATGAGACTTGAGAAGAAATAAGCATAATGCCATTAGAACTATCTTAACCTGAAGAAAAGAAGATGGTAGATCTTTAAAGTTACTTTTGCAGATTACAGTTTTCAGAATGATCCACCCAGTATGGCCGTGGCAAGTTGTAATTCAAAAGAGTAATATTTGATTGAGGTATGGCTTCATCAAAGATTTTGATTCTGGTTTGCAGTAAATGTTTAGAAGTGCATAGTGGAGAAGGAAGGGGAAAGAAGAAGAAGAAAAAACAGGTTTGCTACTGCTTTTACATATAATTTATTTGTAAAAAGAACTGTTTGCCTCACATTCAAACAGTTTCCTCTTTGTCCACCAATATAATAGCTATCTTATATGCTTGAAATAATTAATACTTGCACAAGAAGGCATATCCCAGTGGTTCAAAAATATTCAACAGCGATATTAAATTGTTTAAAATTCTTTAGATTGATTTTAATTGTACAACACTATATAAATAAAGCAATAATAATAATAATAATAATAATAATAATAATAATAATAGTATTGTTTCTCAAGATCTTATAATACAAGGTAGTCCCATCGCTTGCAAAATCTGAGCAGGGCAGTTGATGACTGGGAATCTTGGAAGCTTATCATTCTTAAAACCACCATAAATCAAAAGTTGACATGATGGCAAATAACAATATAGATGGTTCACTAAATGATAATTAACTCTCTGCATTGCATATACAGCAATATCTTTTAATATTGAGATAGAAAGAACTGGGGGGGGGGGTAGAAGGGAGTGGATCTGTGGATAAATGATGCCCTCCCCCATAGTTGTTAGACATAGCTAGCTAGTGGCATCAACTGGCACAAAATAGTGGCTAATATTCAGCTATTTTACTGATCATTATAAAAATAGCTAAGGAGATTGTTGGATTTTTAAGCTAACTTCAAGCTAACTCCATGGCACAAAACAAGTCGCCCCACATTATTTTGTTATTAGATGTGTAGTGTAGTGTTCTGCCAGAGAGCTCTGAACATCTTACATAACGATTCTCAAGTAATCTTCCATTTATTTAAGACAAATAGAGGTACCAATTTTGCCTGGGTTAGAAAGTTGTTAATTTCCATGCCATTCCTGACACTCTTCTCTCACTATTTTCTTTCCCACTGGTCTTTTTGTCCCTCCAAATTGGTACTTGTTCAGCCAGCACCAGCATCACTGGATTAGAACTGTTTTGCCATCACCCACAGTTCATGTGTTATGTTCCCCCCCCCCGCCCATACATACATTCATTTTCTTTCATCCTGTTTTTCCCTCCACCCCATGCTTGTTTAGCCCTTACCCCTGCTCCATCTCCTCTTTAACCTTATCAGATACCAGGAGGCCCTGTCCTTCTCCCTTAGAAACTTGTCATATTGAACAACATGACTCCTGCAAAGGAAAAGATAAGAGGAAGCTGCCTACAGACCCTTAGGAGGATATCACATGAGAAAGGAGGCTCTCAATTTCAAAAAAGAAGATAGCAAGGTCATTTTGAAAATTCACACAATTATGTGATTACTTATCACACCTTAAATTCACTGTAATGGCCTCCCCGAACGCGGCCCAGATTCTGTGCGAAATAAGCCATCACATCAGTGGGTTCTTAATGGCGAATTGGCACCCTTGCGCATGCTCAGTGAGACTCCAGATGACTGGAGCATAGCATATTTATGCGAGTGAGAGAGAGGAACCAAGGAACCCCACAATTTACAAAAGAGGTTGGGGGGCGGGAAGAATGATTGAAAGAACATGCTCTATTCATGTTAAAACGAGCATATATTCACTCTTGTCACGTTAAAACGTGATATAATGGTTATCCAATAGCTCCCGGTCCATGCCTCTTAATTAGCAGGCAGCAGCCCCCCCTCAGCAATGTGGAAGGACAAGCGGAAGCAAAATTGAAGCAGAATTGCAGCATGGCTTCATGGGAAACCCCCCCCCTTCCAGATTTGGGGGGGGCAGGACCAAAGGAGACATGCACATCACACCAAATAACAGTGCACTGAGTGCAAAGTTGCCTAGGAACAGGGTTTGTGACTTCGCTAGTTCACTGCATTTACTTAACTGTGGACTGAAGTGTGATTACGTTCGGAGTGCACTCAGACTGCCAGTGATCCCATGTGGTAACCTTTCACGCATTAACATGAATATGCATGATTGTGTTCAGGATGACACTGGATTATACTTCCAATTTCAGTCGTGTGATATCCTCCTTAATTTCAGAGGATGGCAATGGCAAATTCCCTCTGAAGAAACTTGCCAAAAATACCTTGTGATAGGGTCGCTTTATGGTTGCCATTAGAAGCAACTTGAAGGCAAACAACACCAGAACACCACAGGCCCTATGGAAAAATTAATATTCAAAGTTTGTCTCTGTTCAGGGAACATGTGGCACCTGGTGCAGACTACTAATTTAAGTAATTAAAATTATGTATTGTATTTAAAAAACAAAATAACCCTGAGATGCATGCCTTTAGGCTCTCCTTAGTATCCATGCCATGTTTCAGGCATCTAGGTTTCACTGTCTTCAAGCTGGAGACAAAAAGATATACACCCTGATATACCAACTGCTTTATTAAAAGATGATGTAAGCTGTACTAACTTTCATAAAAGTTTATCCCAGTGCAGTTTGTAATAATGTTAGGGTTTAGGCAGTATGTAGGATACGACATGCTTGCCTGCAACCGAACAGTGGCATGCATAATTTCAGAACATCCACCAATACTTATTTTGGTGACTCAGGTTTTCTGACATGAGCAGGAGAAACTGGAAAGTAGAAGGGACTGCTGGCAATGGCATCAAAACAGCATTTGGTTTCAGAATTAAAGGTTGCAAGGCAAACATCTAGAGATGCTGGGATTTCACAGGTTCCCCTGTGCCATTCATCATTGCAATCTTTTACGAAGGCCCTGGTGTCTTACCATTCCACTTGGCCTGACCCATTATGGGGGTGAAGAATGTGACAACTATTGGACTACTTGTTAGAGCAAGTCAGCCTGCTGTCTCCTTTGTTCTAACTTTGCCCTTTGCAGTTAGCTAGTTCCAAGAAACAAAGTTTCTGTGTTGACTATTTTAAGCAAGGCTGTCTTGAGGAGGAGTCATTAGGAGTGATACAGTTTTTGCCTCTGAATAGTGGCTACCTCAGACTCCATTTTATATGTAGCCTCAATTTTTTGTCTTTTGTCTCACACTGGCATGGTTTTTTTTAGAAGCCTAACAGTAGCTTAGACCTAGAGTTGATCCTTTGTATCCAGTGGTTTCGTTCCAGACCCTTTGTGGATAAGAAAAAACAAGAAGTCCTGTTGTTTCTAAATCCACAAATAGGAAGAGCTGACTATATTTTACCTAAAACAAACAGATGACTACATAATAGCAGTAGGCAAATCAGCTATTTATTTATTGAACATCAATATTATCTCCTCCTCCAGATGACTTCACACAGGCTTAAAACTGATTAAAGTCAATTAACAGAGATGCATTTGAAAGCAATTCAAATAATGCAAAAATAACATGAGTAGAAAAAAACAGAAGTGACAGTGGAACATTAGCTAGCAAAGCATATTGAACCAGAAATGTCTTCAGGACTTATCAGAAGAGAGGGACAAACATACTGCAAAAGGCAGCAAAATATTCATCTAGCAAATAGCAGCAGAAGAACTTGGGATTCAGTTTACATGATACTAGACAAAAATATTAAAATGTATAGATATCTTGTGGAATTATAAAATTGCTTGTAGTCTCTTCATTTTCTTATTTTTTAAAAATGGGTTTCCCCCTCTTGTTTTGCAGATCGTTCCAGAATAGCTCTGGAGCAGCTAGTTGGACCAAAGAAATTTAAGCAGGTTTCATGGACTGTTTATTGATTTTATTTGTTTAAGTTGTAAACAGTAGCTCTTTTCCAGGAAAGAACCATTGCTGGGAAAACCTCTCTTGTAACCACATGTATAGACTGTATTTATTCCCGTTGACAGCCTCAGTTGCTGTACATGTTCCTTCTTGTCCAACCTTAGTTGCATTAATATGTGGATGTTCAAAATAACAAGTTTTGTTTTAGTCTTTGTAGAAGGGCAACACTTGAGGGCTGTAACAAATCATTACATTCCAAGTAAGACATTCTGTACTGATGAAGGGCCAACATGCAAGAAGTTGGATGAAACAGCAAGGCCCAAGAACAAGTCCTGCAGAAGTTTCTCATAGGGCTACCTTCTCAACCATCACTGATAAGAACCTTTTATGTGTCAAGTTAGTGTTTAGAACTTGAACTGCACTGTATTCATGCTACTTCTCATGTTGAAATAAAAATACCAACCTTCAAGTTTGAAATGTGTGTTTTGTAGCCAAGATCATCCAAGATCATCTGTAGCTCTTTGCTGACACCCACTGGCCAGGATGCCAGTTCTAGTCCAGTGAAGACTATTGTGGACACAAAGATTTTTCTTGTTATTTCCTGCCAAATTGACTTTGATTTAAAGCAACCCCTTTGCTGGATCTAATCCAAGTAATGCCCCGGAGGCATTTCACTTTACTCTTATGGACTGACATGGCTATATTTTGTTTTGTTGTAATAGATATGTTAATGTCAGTCTTGCTAGTTAATTATTTCAGATTTCTTTCTAAATGGAGTGTTTAAACATACAGTCAGCCCTGCACATCCAGATTTTTTTTATCCATAGATTCAAACATCCATGGCTTGACTCTGTGTGTGTGTGTTTATAATAAAAAACAAACCTTGATTTTGCCATTTTATATAAGGCTCAGCATTTCACCATTGTATTTAATGGCACCAAACCCCAGTAGATACCAAGGGCCTGCCATTTTGTGCCACAAGGTCCACTTGGGCCCCCAGTATGACAAAGCAATCTATGAATACTCACCAGCTACACACTTACTTCAGGGGAGAGAAGTGTCCAAAATTACCTCTTTTGGTTCCTTTGGAGCTTTCCTGTGAGAAGCTAGGGAGCACTGGTGCTCCTGGCTAGAACAGTGCAAAAATGAAGAGGACACGCTAACCAAGGCCATCTGCTAGAGCCAAGACTTTAAGAATGAGCTAATGAAATGCTCTGGCCAAAGTCCTAAATTTGGGGGGGGGGGGTCTGAAAGAGTGACTTATGCTTAAAAATAACACAGGCTAAGCTAAGCAATGATTTCAGTAAGAGATCGCCAAAAGAAGGCATAGCTCAAGAGTTGATTGATACTTCATTTAGACCCTTCCCCTAGAATCAACTACCTTTAAATTTGGAGTACCTTTTAAAGCATCTCAGGAGTGAAATACCCCTAAAGTTTGTTTAAATTTGTGTATTTCACAGATTTCACCATCTCAGGATATTGCCTCATTTTACTCACTGAGGTTCACCTGAGAGATTGTTATTTTATCCTGGCTAGCAAAGAGTGAAGTGTTAACCTGATCACTCTGCCCCAAAAGTGCCATTTCCTTTCTTGTTCCTAAGGCATTGTTTACCAACTGCAGGGCCACATGCTGAGAGAGACAGAACCTTGTGTTCCCATAGTTTAATTGGGAATCTAGTAAATTGGATGAAGGTAAATAATGTTGTTCAGCATGGGTGTAAACTACAGGATTTAGCCCTTGCTTAGGCGAGCTAGTCAAAGAAGTTCAATTTTTAACACAAACATGGATATTTTGGCAGGGCTGTTGTACAGAACTAGTAATCTCTTAACACCAGCCATTCCAAGGGCATATCTAGCCCAGCATCCTTTCCCATTATGGCTGATCAAGTGCTTCCAGGAGGTATACTGGCAGGGTGTGAAGGTAACTGAACACTGCTCCCCAGCCACAGGCATTCAAGGAAAGTGAATTTAGAAGCTCTATCATGGCCATCTACCATCAAGAGACCTCTTCTCTATGAATTAAATATTTCAGGCAAACAGATTCTTGTTAACATTTTTAAGAAATGAAATCTCACCCACATATTGGTATTCACACATTTTATTTCCACTGTCCAACAGGAAGCATTATAAGGCAATACTGTATGATTTAAAAACATTCTTACTGTTGTCCTATTTGTTTTAGTGGCATCTTCAGTTGGGATAAGTCAACAGTGATTCATTAATGCACAATGAACCACAAGTGTTGTCCCCAGACAGAATGAGAGCCGCCAAACACAACTGTGTGCACAACAGCAATCCGTTTGAGAGTCAAGGTTGGTAGTGCCAGACAACAGTACTGGTGGAGCCATTATTTTCTTTTGCCGTTGCCTTAGGTAGGACATACTCCTTGACTCTGTGCAACTCTTTCTGAATTTGGTGGGTCACAAAATGTGGTCTGCCAGGGTCCCCAATGAGTACTTGAGTCCCAGGAGCCTGAGCATATTTCTTCAGCCACTGGTGAAGGCTGTCTGCAAGCTGTTCACTGTAAAACATGTCCCCTAAAACAATAAGATCCCAACTGTCCAGCTCTGTACCAATCAAGTTCTCCGTTAGAACAGGGAAGGGATTCACATTGTTTAACTCACAGTTTAGCACCATGGCAGCTGCTGCAACTGAAAGGAAATCAAAATGAGTATCCAAGATCAAATACAGTGCAATAACAATACAACAGCAAATACATGACAGGGGCTGCACCTGCACTGCAGAAATAATGCAGTTTAACACTGCTTTAACTGCCCTGGCTCAGTGCTGTGGAATTCTGGGATTTGTAGTTTGTAGTGAGAAATTTAGCCTTCTCTGGCAGAGAGCTCTGGTGCCACAACAAATTACAAATTCCAGGATTCCATAGGATGAAGCCATGACAGTTAAAGCTGTGTCAAACTGCATTATTTCTGCAGTGAATGCAGCCTAAAGTACATTTAAAAGCAAACTAAACTCCTAAACATAGTTTTAAAATCACAATTTTTTAAAAAAATTAAAAACAGCTGATTCACTCAAAGGAACAAAGACCAACTGAAATAACACAATTTTAGCTGCCCACTAGAAACTCAAGAACAAATGGAGCCTTTTGGATGTTGCTACAGAGAAAGCCCTGTGAAGTGTACCCAGCAATCTAGCTTCAAGCAGCCTGCAGTTTCATTGGCTAAGCAAATTGTTGGTTAATATTTCTTTATTTAATTTGTATCCCAGCTTTGACCCCCAAAACTTGTGTTGACTTATCCAAGGGTCAGCGTAAGTACTGTACTTTAACACTTATTTTAAAAAAGAGCCATCCCCTGGTGAAATGCAAGAGCATAATCTGTCCTGGAAGCACTGACCCCCCACTATTTTCTCATCCAGCCAGCCTTTAGTATGAGCATCTGCTGGAATTTTTTATGTTCTTTGACACTGACCTGGGACAGGCCGGCCGAAAAGGGTGGCCTGCCAGCGGCCTTTTTTCCTCCGGAGGGAAGCCGTAGCTGCAGACGAAAAAGAAAAGCAGGGGTGGTGTAACAAGTGTGCCACTGGCACACTCTTTACGTAAGCGCTGCACGGTAATGTGCAGATGCTGCGCAGCGCTTATGTAACAATGGCGGCACCCATGCACACAGGGTACTGCCACTGTTATGCCACCCGTACGTTCTAGGGTTAGGGACTGTGCGGTTGCCACTCAGTCCCTTACCCTAGAATTGGCGCTGGTACACCGCTTTATGGCGGTATTACTGCGCCATTGTTTCCTTTGCTTCATCCTTTACATTCTTTATTACATGCCTCTAAGTTTTATTCTTGACTTATCCATGGGTCATATCAAAATCCCTAATTTTGGCCCCCAAACCTGCCCCCGACTTATACATGAGATCGACTTATAGTCGAGTATATACGTTATATATCCCTCTATGAGAGTGTGGTAATTGAGAGATGCTTACTCGGCTAAAGCTGAGAAAAGATATATATCTGGGAAGTATTTTTTTTAAATCCTATTCTCTTAATTTTTGTACTATTTAGTCTAATAAAAAGTACCAGAGAATGCTCAACTGTAAACATTCTTTTTAGTAGGTCATAATAAACTCTTTGCCCAACTTTGGCTCTGATTTCTTTTTCTCATGAACCAAAATGGCCACACCTTTGATTCTGTAGAGATAAAGTTGAAAGTTAAAGGTATCGCTGGATGCTGCGTACTTCTGCCTTGATATCTGATGCTTTGTAAGGAGTGTGCATGCAGCTTGTTTCCAGTTTTGCTGTCTTTGTAAGCAAACCAGATGCTCTTTCACCAATACTCAGGTGAATGCGACGGTCAAGAACACCTGTTATCAGCTTCGACTTATTCGCCAGCTGCGCCCATACCTGGCCCAGAGGGACCTTGAAACGGTAGTACATGCTCTGGTAACCTCGAGATTGGATTTCTGCAACGCACTCTACATGGGGCAACCCTTATACCAAACCCGGAAGCTACAAATGGTACAGAATATGGCAGCCAGGCTGGTCACTGAAACTTCCAGGGCCAGCCATATTACACCGGTGCTTAAAGATCTGCATTGGCTGCCTATTCGCTTCCGGGCACAATATAAGGTGTTGGTGATGACCTATAAAGCCCTAAATGGCTTGGGCCCAGGATACCTGAAGGACCGCCTCTCCTCGTACATTCCGTCCCGCACCCTCAGAATATCTGGGCAGCAACTACTTAAGGTGCCAGGGGCTAGGTTGACCTCCACCGCGAGGAAGACATTTTCCATTGCCGCCCCAGCCCTTTGGAACATGCTGCCCACAGAGCTCCGCTCGGCCACCTCCCTGGCCCAATTTAGAAAGGACCTAAAAACCTTTCTATTTCAGCTTGCATTCCCCGATTAAAGTCCAGTGGGCCTCCCTTCCTCTTCTGTGGCAAAGAGGACTGGCTAACGGGGGTTTTATTCTGTTTGTATGTAATTGTTTGTAACCCTGATGTATATGTTGTTTGATATTTTGCTGTCAACCGCCCTGATCTATGGAAGGGCGGTATAAAAATAAAAAAATTATTATTTATTATTTATTATTAATATGCTTCTATTATCAGTTGTATCACTGGATGGGTGTGGGGATATGGACCACACCAGGTGACACCCCAAAGGAGGGTGCCTCCCATTGGGGGGGTCCTCTTGCACAGGGGGATGCGTGTGTGCCAGCACTTGCTGCCCATGGTGCCAGCCCCTTCTCCATTGCCTGACACTCTCCCAAGGAGGAATCTGAGCTGTGGAGGAAGAGGAGGTGAGTGCTTGCCCCTCAAGGTTCCTCCATTGCCTAGCTTTCTCCCAAGGAGGAAACAGGGCAGCGGGTGGATGAGGAGCAGGGACAAGTGTCCCTTCCATCTCCTCCTGTTGCCTCACTTGTACAACTGTCCCTAGGTCACCCTCCATGAGTGGTAAGGCAAGCAAGAGAGCGAGTGAGGCAGCAGGAGGGGATGCAGGGGAATCTAGCATCGCTGCTGCCCAGCTGCCCTTAGAACAGGGGTAGGCAATCTTTTTGAGCCGGGGGCCGGGTTGCTGTCCCTCAGACATCTGGGGGGGGCGAAGCCAAAAATTAAATAATTAAATAATTTAAAAATAAATAAATATATAAATAAACCAGGACAAATGTAGAACAAAATTTTCAAATGGAAGACACTTTTTAAAAAAAAAAAAAATGGAGGACACGCAAAAAAAATTGCTAATATAAATGCATGTTTCTGAGGCTTCTATAGACAATTGCTCCCCAAAGGCCCTGGTGGCAATCGGCGGCAGGACCAGGCTGGGGCCGGTCCCAAGGCCTTGCCGGGCCGCATCCGGCCCGCAGGCCGCAGGTTGCCTAGCCCTGCCTTAGAAGATCTGGCCAAGCAGCGATAGCTAGTACATTTCTATACCACTTACCAATGTACTAAGAGCTTTACAAGCTGGGTACTCATTTTAGCGACCTACGGAAGGATACCAGGCTGAGTCAACCCATTGCTCCCTCCCCCAACAGCCCCTCTGCACCAGGTGATACCAAGGGTAGTGTCTATTACCATTCTAGACAAAGTTAGATCTGGGTAAACTTTCACCGGCTTGGAAAGCTGGAGCAACAAGTAACAGTATTTAGCTAGAGAGACACACAGGTTGTTTTCAAACCCTCTGCTTCAGAGGTGTACCACTGACCTTAGTGGTTAGTCTATTGCAGAACTAAAGGAGTGAGCCATAGTTAATCTTTACATATTTCAGAAAGGAGGCAAATTTCTGCATTGAAGCAAAAACAATTTAGTGCTAGAATTAGGACAAGCTTGTAAATAAGTTTCAAAAAGTTAACATGCAAAGGACTTTGCTCTCTTGCTGGGGGATGGCAGAGGAGGAACATTCCTCTCTCAGCAGCCCACTGTATTTATATATGGGCTTCAGCAGAGCAAGAGTGTTCTCCACCAGCCTTTTGGGGCTCTTTGCCCAACACAGAAGATTGCTCACTCACCTGTAGGAGCTTATACAGTGGTACCCCGGGATACGAATGCGCCGCCTTACGAAATTTCCGGGTTACGAAAAAAATCCATTAAAAAAAAACTGTTCCGGGTTACGAAGGTTATTTCAGGTTACGAAAAAAAATTTGGTGCTTTTCGGCGCTTTTTCGCACGAAATCGCGGCTTTTCCCCATTAGCGCCTATGGCATTTCGGCTTGCGAATGCTTTTCGGGTTACGAAAGCGGCGGCGGAACGAATTAATTTCGTAACCCGAGGCACCACTGTATGCATTTCCTCACATACATTTCCTTCTTGTCTTTGGATACCAGCTGTCTACTCAAACAGATTACAAACAAAGGACTCAAGTCACATTTTGACACATATCTTGCCAAAAATTAAGAGCAACTCTTGTGCATGAAGTGGCAATATATGTATGGCATTTGAAAGATACTTTATATACACAGTGGCCTGAACCTCTGAGTCATCACACACAGCTCACCAATCTACTACATAATCTACTATGTACTACATAAAAATGTTTGGTGAAGAGGTAATAAACATTTTGTTTAAAAAGGAAAAGAAAATAAGGGTGTACCTTACCAGGATCAATGTCATTGGCTACAACCTGTGATGCCCCACTCATCATAGCTGCTATGGCAGTTGCTCCACAGCCACTACCAAGATCCAGAACCTTCTTTCTTCTGACCACCTTGGGGTTATCAAGAAAGTATCTGAGTATATTTTGAAAAATAAGAATAGTAAATATAACATTTATGGCAAAGTTTGCTACATCAGTGTAGAGAAAACACATGGGAACACTATATAATATCAAGAAGATAGGATAACATGCAACAATTATTCCTTTATGTCTCATCTCCTTAGGAGTCTCACTGTAGGTTAGATTCCCTGAAAGGAACCTCAGGTTTTCTTGGTTTAATTTTTTATTTACTCAATATCAGTAAAGATGGGATGACTTTGGAATTAGGGAGGCGCTCACCTTTGCCTGTATTGACTACTTGCCACCCACTAAGCTTGTCACTAAGCATTAGAAGAATTCATAAACACTGAAAAGATCCAATAACATCACCATCACAACAGGTGTGATCAATTACAGTGTTGCTGAAAAGTGTAGTGTACCTAGTACTCTAGGCCCTTTGTTATATAAAGCCCCATGATTTTGCCAAAATTGGATTTCAACACAGATTTGGGCTACAGAGGTGCTGCGTATTGAACAATAGCTTTGAGTCCCTTTCTGTTGTCATTCACTTTAAATTCCCAACAACTGAACAGGAAAGTAGCCTCACCCTTTTTTTAGGAGATTTTCTTTGTATCATATTTGCCTGCCAAATTAAATCCTTTGACTTCTAAAATGTTTCTGTGCTTAGTGCCTTCAAATCCTTTAAAGAACCTTTAACATCTAATGGTGTTACCCATGCTGCTCCATATAAATTTTTATATAAATGATAGCCCTTAATGACCCCTAGATGAACTCTAATAGCCTGTCCACCATTGCGAGCAAGGCATGAGGACATGTACACACACCCCTGAGGGGCACCCACATCATCATATCTGGGGAAGTCGCATAAGAGGATTATCATAGGAACAGGAAGAGCAATTGTTTGCCTTGCCTGAGGCTCTTACCCTCTCCCCAGGTCTGTTGTCCGAGCAGCTTAAGACCAATAAGGCAATCAGACAGGGACATCCAGGTGAAAGAAAGTAATTAAACACCTTTGTTCTCACCATCAAGCACCTTTGCCAGAAGCAAGATTTTGCCTATAAATATCATCAGATTTGCCTGTTCACTGGGCCAGTCTGGATTGCAGGGGGAAGCTCTGTCCCTTTGAATCCTGACCTGGCTCCTGATTCCTGGCCAGTCATTCCATGGCTGAGCCTCATGCCATCCTCATCATATTCCATTTGGATTCCTGGAGGGAGTCTACATTCTGGTACATATCACCCCAGTGATGCCTAAATTCCTATTCCATGCAAACCTATGCTTTTCCTGAGCCTTGTATGTGTGTGTGTATGCTAGTGAATTGTATGTGTTTTCCTCCATTATAAATAAATTGGTTATTAATTCTAGAAGTCTGTCTCAGGTCCACTTATTGGGATGCCCTGGTCTACTCCGTATACACATCGGGAGACGATTCTGCAAGGGCTGTCATAGCAGGCCCTCCTCTTGCAATATTTGAGCTAATAACAATAATAATAAAATCCCCCTAAACGGAACCTTGGCTACAATGGCAAGGGAACTAGTTCATACTTAAACATTTTAAAGACTGGCCTACTAAGATCCAACTATGGAAAGTGCATGCATGCACTGATATGTACACATAAATAGATACATTTAAAAAGCATTACTCATTTGGCATTGAATATAAACTAGCTGGTCTTGCCACATTACTGTAATTTCAGTCTAAAATGTATTATGTTGTAAACATGCCCAAATAAATGGTCTTTTAAGGTGTCACAGGACACTTTGTTGTTTATGCTGCAGCAGATTAACACAGCCACCACTTTGGAAATTTTACCTGGCTAGTCCTTGGCCTCCTGGCCAGTAGAAAGCCCAGTAGGGCTCTCCATATGGCCATAAGGTAGCTTTTTCATGCCAAAATTGGCAGCGAGGCGTCAGTAGTCGTAAACTTATTTCTGGTGTCAGGTTCCCACGGCTGATAATTTCAGTGTTCTCCTCCAGAAACGCTCTCATCTCTGGATGTAGGAGTCCCCTTGATGTTCCATGATGGCAGCATCTCCAAAGTGAACAGCTGCTTGGATTCTTCTGCTTCAAGCCTTTTCTGAAGCCATTTCTCCCCCATAACTGTAGCAGCTGTCTCCTTGCTATAAAAACCATCATTATCCCCCTGTTGAAAAACTCCTTTTCAGCCTCAGACCATCAGGAATCCTTGCCTAAAGCTGAGAATGTCAAGACTGGAGGTAAAGAAAAAAGGTTAAGTTAAAGAGAAGGAAAAGAAATCTTAAATCAAACTATGGTCTAAAACACCCTGCAGAAATAATCCAGTTTGAGATTACTTTAACTGCCCTGGCTCAGTTCTAGGGAATCCTGGGAACTGTAGTGGATTGTGGTATCAGACCTTTCTGACAAAGGAAGCTAACGGTCTCACAAAACTACGGTTCCCTAGTATTGAGCCAGAGCAGTTAAAGTGGTCTCAAACTGGATTATTCCTGCAGTGTGTTTTGGACCTACAAATGACAGGATGTGGGGCCCTTATCTACTGGGGAAAGATGCATATGCTATATTAGTACATTGTTCTATAAACACAAATGGATTTGCTTCAACTATATGTTAAATTATGAGATGATTGCAGAACTTTGGGGAAAAAAAACATTTTCTGGATGACAGCTTTCAAAGATCTCGCAGCCAGGTTTGCCAGCTTGATTCTGAGGGCTGTAATCCAGAAAAGTAACTTTTCCTACATCTCACTGAATATATAAATTATTACTCAAAGAGGCTGCCCTCTTATTAGTATACAGTAATACTGTCGACTGTTAAGAAGAAGATAAACAAGAGACAGGAGCCTCTCAAGATACTTATTTGCACAATCAAGCAGTGCTAGGAAAAATACTTTTTATTACCACTATTATTATTATTTTCTTCCTTCCTGTTTCATTCTGATCACGCAACCAAGATCTGTGATGGCTGTAAAAGAAAAAGAAGACTCACATTAATATTTATTTATTTATTTATTTATACCCTGCTCTTCAGCCAAAAGGCCATCAGAGCGGCTTACAAATTGTTAATTAGACATTTCCCACAACATCCGGCTCATATTTATGGATAATTATGGCCGACTGGGATCAAAATAAACATCTTTAATAGTTAATAATTTATTATTAACGCGGCCACATAGCTTGAAAAACCCACACAAGAAAACTATGGATGCTGGCCATGAAAGCCTTCAACTTCACAAACAGATTTAACCCTGAGTCAAGTCATCTAAAATCAGGGAAGGATTTTGCAAAGAACATTAAGAAGACTTTATAAAGAAAGCATAAAGAATCCATAATGCGTTAACATTTTGTAAGGCCCTCCATTTCTATTGAATGCCCTCCATTTTATGGTGCCTAGTGTAGCAGTGGGTGGAGTGTCAGACTCTGACTCTGGAGGCCAGGGTTCGAATCCCCTCTTTGGCCATGGAAACCCAGTTAAAGCGGTCTCAAACCGGATTATTTCTCTAGTGTGGACACAGCCTTGGTTGGAGTTACAATTTCCACTTGGGAATTATTGGTCCAAAACACACTGCAGAAGTAACCCACTTTGAGACCGCTTTAACTTCCCTGACTCAGTGCTGGGGAATCCTGGGAACTATAGTTTATTGTGGCAGCAGTGCTATCTCTGACACAGAAGGCTCAATGTCTCACAAAACTACAGTTCCCAGGATTCCCTAGCATTGAGCCAGGGCAATTAAAGCAGTCTCAAACTGGATTATTTCTGCAGTGTGTTTTGGACTATTGAGGAAAACAACCAACAGACACACACCAACTCTCTCTCTCTTTTTGTTGCAGTCCTCCAACTTGGTTAAGTCAAACACAGACATTAAAACATACAGCCACATACACTCCTTATTAAGCCCTTCCTTCCGGTTCCAATTCAAACCGGAAAGCCGCTCTCTCCCCAATACTCTATGGCACTCCAGCCCTAGGCTTTTTCTCTCATTGCCCCGCATTCGTTCGCTTTGGAGCCGGAAGTTTTTCACCTTTCAGTGATTCTCCAACTCTAGTCCTCCAAGCGCTTGGGGACTTCAGCTCCCAGGATCCCTGGCTGTTGGCAAAGGCGGCTGAGGCTTCTGGGAATTGAAGTCCAAGAAACGCCTTAAGAACAAACCTTTGGAATCAGTAGCTGTTGCTTCAATCAGAGTACTTTCCCATTTCTGCCTCTTGCCCTTAGTAAAGCCTTACCTTTTCTGCTAGAAGTTTGCCTTAAGAAACATACACAGCTATACTTTTCCCATGCCTCTAACCACATAATTAAGAATGCAGGGATTATATATATATTTAATATATTATAATATATATACTATACAGTCAGCCCTTCTTATACACTGATTTTTTATACACGGATTCATGCATCCACAGTTTGGAAATGTTCCAAAAAAGTATAAATTTCAAATATCAAACTTTAATGTTCAATTTTTTTTATAAGGGACACCATTTTGCTATATGTCATCCATGGATTTTGTGATCTTGGAACCAAATTCCAGCATATAACAAGGGTCCACTGTATAATATAATATAATATAATATAATTTAATATATAATATATTTTATATAATATTACATTACATTATTATATATAATATGATATATTATAATATTTTGTATATTATTACATTACATTATTATATTATAATATTACATTATTATATAACATAATATATACTATATTATAATACAATATTTTAATTATATTACATTATGTTATATTACATTATTACATTAAATTATATATATATATATATTATTATATAACATAAAATTATAATTGTAATATTCTATTTATATATAATAATATTCTAATATTATAATCAATATTATAATATTATAGTCAATAATATATATAATATAATATTCTGATATTCTAATATTATTATGTTAGAATATATTTACATTATATTCTATTATATATACACATATATATAATTATTAAAGAAGAATGCAGGAAGACACTAACAGTACTCAAAAAGAAAGAGAGGAAACGATGGATGACAGAGGAAACGCTGCATGATAATCAAACTGAGGCTGTCATACTTTGGCCACAATAGCTGCATCCGATCCGCAGTGCATAAATAATCCAATTTCACGCCACTTTGACTGCCATGGCTGAATTAAAATGCAGTTCTGGGAATGGTACTTTTGTGAAACATTTAGCCTCCTCTATGAGAGAGCTGTGGTGACTTACAAAAATACAGTTCCCAGAATTCCATAGCACTGAGCCTTCGTGGCAGTAATGCCCATGTCAAACTGGATTGTTTATGTAGCACATTTTAAGAGATAAGCAATTCATGTAAGGCCCACCGTGAGAAAACGGCTATTTTTAAATACAATACTAAACTTTTGTGAATCAGAAACCCTTGGTGACCCATTGCAAATGAACCAGCAGATCCTAGTTTTCCTTCTACTCACTCCCAGTGTAAAGTTAGTGTAATGCACCAAATTCAGATTACTATTGGGCTTTGGGCAAGGTACTTTGTCTCAGATTAACCCCCTTCACAAGGTTGTTACTGAGTGTAAAAAAGGGCAGAGGAAAGGAAAACAAGTTGTGAAGTGTCAGCGTTTTTATTGGTCTGGCGCATGTGTATGTGACAAGAGTTTTAATACACAAAAAGGGGCATGTGAAGCTTCTCCTGACACATTTTCTCCATGGCCACAAAAAAAGCATCATGATGTGACAGAAATTGGGAGTCCTTTCCCACTCCCAGAACTTCAATTCCCAGCATGCAATGCGGGAAAAGCGAGCCTCACGTGACAGAAAATGGGAGTCCTTTCCCACTCCCAGAACTTCAACTCCGCAAGGCAAGAAAAGCGAGCCTCGAACTTGACAGAAAATGAGAGTCCTTTCCCGACGTCCCAGAACGTCAACGCCCAGAAGGTAAGGCGGGAAGTTAGTATCACGTGACAGAAAAGTGGGATTCCTTTTCCCACGCCCAGAACTTCAACTCCAGCATGCAATGCGAGAAAAGCGAGCCTCACGTGGACAGAAATGGGAGTCCTATCCCACTCCCAGAACTTCAACTCACACGCCAGATGAATGCGGAAAGGAGTCCTCACGTGACAGAAAATGGAGTCCTTTCCCACTCCCAGAGCTTCAATTCTCCCAGAATAATGCGGCCCTCACGAAAAGCATGAAATTGGGAGTCCTTTCCCACTCCCAGAACTTCAACTCCCAGCAAGCAATGCGGGAAAGCGAGTCTCACGTGACAGAAAATGGAGTCCTATCCCACTACCCAGAACTTCAATCAACGTCCCAGCATGGCAATGGCGGGAAAAGCGAGCCTCACGTGACAAAAATGGGAGTCCTTCCCACTCCCAGAACTTCACTCCCAGCATGCAATGCGAGAAAAGCGAGCCTCACGTGACAGAAATGGGAGTCCTATCCCACTCCCAGAAACTTCAATTCCCAGCATGCAATGCGGGAAAAGGCGCCTCACGTGACAGAAAATGGGAGTCCTATCCCACTCCCAGAACTTCAACCCCAGCTCAATGCGGAAAAAGCGAGCCTCATGTGACAGAATTGGGAGTCCTTTTCCCACTCCCAGAACTTCAACTCCCAGCATGCAATGCGGGAAGAAGCGAGCTCACGTGACAGAAAATGGGAGTCCTTTTCCCACTCCCAGAACTTCAACTCCCACATGCAATGCGAGAAAAGGATGCTCACGTGACAGAAATTGGGAGTCCTTTCCCTCCAGAACTTCACTCCCAGCATGCAACCTAGGGAAAGCGAGTCTCACTGACAGAAAATGGGAGTCCTATCCCACTCCCAGAACTTCAACATCCCAGCATGCAATGCGGGAAAAGCGAGTCTCACGTGACAGAAATGGGAGTCCTATCCCACTCCCAGAACTTCAACTCCCAGCATGCAATGCGGGAAGAAGCGAGCCTCACGTGACGAAAATGGGAGTCCTATCCACCCCAGAACTTCAACTCCCAGCATGCAATGTGGGAAAAGCGAGCCTCACGTGACAGAAATTGGAGTCCTTTCCCACTCCCAGAATCAATCTCCCAGCATGCAATGTGGGAAAAGCGAGCCGCACGTGACAGAAATTGGGAGTCCTTTCCACTCCCAGAACTTCAACTCCCAGCAGCAACCGAGGGAAAAGCGAGCCTCACTGACAGAAAATGGAGTCCTTTCCACTCCAAAACTCAACTCCCAGCATGCAATGCGGGAAAGGCGAGCCCACGTGACAGAAAATGGGAGTCCTATTCCCACGCCCCAGAACTTCAACTCCCAGCATGCAATGCGGGAAAAGCGAGCCTCACGTGACAAAATGGGAGTCCTATCCCACCCCAGAACTTCAACTCCCAGCATGCATGCGGGAAAAGCGAGCCTCACGTGACAGAAATGGGGAGTCCTTTCCCACTCCCCAGAACTTCAATTCCCAGCATGCAATGCGGGAAAAGCAGCCTCATGACAGAAATTGGGAGCTTTCCCACTCCCAGAACTTCAACTCCCAGCGGCAATGCGAGAAAAGCAAGCCACGTGACAGAAATAGGACTCCTTTCCCACTGCCAGAACTTCAACTCCACAAGCAATGCGGGAAAAGCGAGTCTCAGTGACAGAAATTGGGAGTCCTTTCCCACTCCCAGAACTTCAACTCCAGCATGCAATGCGGTAAAGCGAGCCTCACGTGACAGAAAATGGGAGTCCTTCCCCACTCCCAGAAACTTCATTCCCAGCATGCAATGCGAGAAAGCGAGTTTCCACGTGACAGAATTGGGAGTCCTCCCACTCCCAGAAACTTCAACTCCAGCAAGCAAGCGGAAAAGTGAGTCTCACGTGACAGAAAATGGGAGTCCCTTTCCCATCCCAGAACTTCAATTCCCAGAAAAGAAGCGAGCCTCACGAAACAGAAATTGGGAGTCCTTTCCCACTCCAGAACTTCAACTCCCAGCAAGCAATGCGGGAAAAGCGGCTCACGTGACAGAAAATGGGAGTCCTTCCCACTCCCAGAACTTCAACTCCCAGGCATGCAATGCGGGAAAAGCGAGCCTCACGTGACAGAAAATGGGAGTCCTTTCCCACTCCCAGAACTTCAACTCCCAGCATGCAATGCGAGAAAAGCGAGCCTCACGTGACAGAAATGTGGAGTCCTATCCCACTCCCAGAACTTCAATTCCAGCATGCAATGCGGGAAAAGCGAGCCCACGTGACAGAATATGGGAGTCCTTATCCCACTCCCAAAAACTTCAATCCCACAAGGCAATGCAGGAAAACGACCTCACGTGACAGAAATGGGAGTCCTTTCCCACTCCCAGAACTTCAACTCCCAGCATGCAAGGGGAAAAGCGAGCCTCACGGACAGAAATTGGGAGTCCTTTCCCACGTCCCAGAACTTTCAACTCCCCAGCAATGCGGGAAAACGAGCCTCAGTGACAGAAAATGGGAGTCCTTTCCCCTGCCAGAACTTCAACTCCCAGCATGCAATGCGAGAAAAGCATGCCTCACCGTGACAGAAATGGGAGTCCTTTCCCACTCCCAGAACTTCAACTCCCAGCATGCACCGAGGGAAAACGAGCCTCACGTGACAGAAAATGGGAGTCCTTTCCACTCCCAGAACTTCACTCCCAGCATGCAGTGCGGGAAAGCGACCTTCACGTGACAGAAAATGGGAGTCCTTTCCCACTCCCAGAACTTTCAATTCCCAGCATGCAATGCGGGAAAAGCGAGCCTCACGTGACAGAATTGGGAGTCCTTTCCCACTCCCAGAACTTCAACTCCCAGCATGCAATGCGGGAAAAGCGAGCCCCACGTGACAGAAATTGGAGTCCTTTCCCACTCCCAGAACTTCAACTCCCAGCAGCAATGCGGGAAAAGCGAGTGTCACGTGACAGAAAATGGGAGTCCTTTCCAATCCCAAACTTCACGCCCAGCAAGCATTGCGGCAAAAGCGACCTCACGTGACAGAAAATGGGCGTGGGAATGATCCCATTTCTGTCACTGGAGGCTCGCTTTGCCGCATTGCTGCAGGGAGTTTGAAGTTTTGGGACGGGGAAAGGACTCCGATTTTCTGTCACGTGAGGCTTGCTTTTCCCCCAGTGCTTGCTGGGAGGCTTTCCCCTTGCTTGCTGGGAGTTGAAGTTCTGGGACGTGGGAAAGGACTCCCATTTTCTGTCACGTGAGGCGCGCATTTCTCCGGCATTGCTTGCTGGGAGTTGAAGTTCTGGGAGTGGGAAAGGACTCCCATTTCTGTCACGTGAGACTCGCTTTTCCCACATTGCATGCTGGAGTTGAAGTTCTGGGAGTGGGAAAGGACTCCCAATTTCTGTCCACGGTGAGGCTCGCTTTTCCCGCATTGCATGCTGGGAATTGAAGTTCTGGGAGTGGGAAAGGACCCCCAATTTCTGTCACGTGAGGCTCGCTTTTCCCCGCATTGCATGCTGGGAGTTGAAGTTCTGGGAGTGGGATAGGACTCCCATTTTCTGTCACGTGAGGCTCGCTTTTCCTCGCATGTGCATGCTGGGAGTTGAGTTCTGGATGGGAAAGGACTCCCAATTTCTTGTCACGTGAGGCTCGCTTTCCCCGCATTGCATGCTCGGGAGTTGATGTTTTGGGAGTGGGAAAGGACTCCGATTTTCTGTCACGTGAGGCTCCTTTTCCCTCGTGCATGCTGGGAGTTGAAGTTCTGGGAGTGGGAAAGGACTCCCATTTTCTGTCACGTGAGCTGCCTTTTCTCGCATTGCAGCTGGGAGTTGAAGTTCTGGGAGTGGGAAGGACTCCCATTTTTCCGTCACGTGAGCTCGCTCTTCCCGCATTGCATGCTGGAGTTGAAGTTCTGGGAGTGGGAAAGAACTCCCATTTTCTGTCACGTGAGGCTCGCTTTTCTCCGCATTGCATGCTGGGAATTGAAGTTCTGGGAGTGGGATAGGACTCCCATTTTCTGTCACGTAGACTCGCTTTTCCTCCGCTGCAGCTGGAGTTTGAAGTTCTGGGAGTGGGAATGGACTCCAATTTCTGTCACGTGAGCTATCCTTTTCTCCGCATTGCATGGGGATTTGAGTCTGGGATTTGAAAGGACTCCCATTTTCTGTCACGTGAGGCTTGCTTTTTCTCGCATTGCATGCTGGGAGTTGAAGTTCTGGGAGTGGGATAGGACTCCCATTTTTCTGTCACGTGACTCTCGCTTTCCCGCATTGCATGCTGGAGTTGAAGTTCTGGGAGTGGGATAGGACTCCCATTTTCTGTCACGTGAGGCTTGTTTTCTCTTTTCTCCTCGCATTGCATGCTGGGAGTTGAAGTTCTGGGAGTGGAAAAGGATCCCATTTTCTGTCACTGAGGCTTCGCTTTTCCCGCATTGCATGCTGGGAGTTGATGTTTTGGGAGTGGGAAAGGACTCCCAATTTCTCTGTCACGTGAGCTATCCTTTTCTCTCGCATTGCATGCTGGGAGTTGAGTTCGGAGTGGGAAGGACTCCCATTTTCTGTCACGTGAGGCTCGCTCTTCCCGCATTGCATGCTGGGAGTTGAAGTTCTGGGAGTGGGATAGGACTCCCATGTTTCTGTCACGGACACTCCTCGCGTTTCCCGCATTGCATGCTGGGAATTGACGTTGGAGTGGGGAAAGGACTCCCATTTTGTCACGTGAGGATCGCTTTCCCACATTGCATGCTGGAATGAAGTTCTGAGGGGAAGGACCCCAATTTCTGTCACGTGAGGATCGCTTTTCCCACATTGCATGCTGGGTTGAAGTCTGGGAGTGGAAAGGACTCCCATTTCTGTCACGTGAGCTATCCTTTTCTCGCATGGCATGCTGGGAGTTGAAGTTCTGGGAGTGGGAAAGGACTCCCATTTTCTGTCACGTGAGGCTCGCTCTTTTCCCGCATTGCATGCTGGGAGTTGAAGTTCTGGGAGTGGATAGGACTCCCATTTCTGTCCGTAGACTCCGCTTTTCCCGCATTGCATGCTGGGAGTTGAAGTTCTGGGAGTGGGATAGGACTTCCCATTTTCTGTCACGTGAGACTCGCTTTTCCCTCCGTGCATGCTGGGAGTTGAAGTTCTGGGAGTGGGAAAGGACTCCCAATTCTGTCACGTGAGCTATCCTTTTCTCGCATTGCATGATGGGAGTTGAAGTCTGGAGTGGGAAAGGACTCCCATCTTCTGTCTGTCACGTGAGACTTGCTTTTCTCGCATTGCATGCTGGAGTTGAAGTTCTGGGAGTGATAGGACTCCCATTTTCTGTCACGTGACTCTCGCTTTTCCCGCATTGCATGCTGGGAGTGGAAGTTCTGGGAGTGGGATAGGACTCCCATTTTCTGTCACGTGAGGATCGCTTTTCCCCATTGCATGCTGGGATTGAAGTTCTGGGAGTGGGAAAGGACTCCCAATTTCTGTCACGTGAGGATCGCATTTTCCCACATTGCATGCTGGGAATTAAAGTTCTGGGATGGGAAAGGACTCCCAATTTCCTGTCAGTGAGGCTCGCTTTTCCCGCATTGCATGCTGGGAATTTGAAGGGTCTGGGAGTGGGAAGGACTCCCAATTTCGTCACGTGGAGGCGGCTTCCCACATTGCATTGGGAATTGAAGTTCTGGGAGTGGGAAAGGACTCCCAATTTCTGTCACGTGAGGATCGCTTTTCCCACATTGCATGCTGGGAGTTGAAGTTCTGGGAGTGGGATAGGACTCCCATTTTCTGTCACGTGAGGCTCGCTTTTTCCCGCATTGCATGCTGGGAGGTGATGTTTTTGGAGGTGGGAAAGGACTCCGATTTTCTGTCACGTGAGGCTCGCTTTTCCCTCGGTGCATGCGGGAGTTGAAGTTCTGGGAGTGGGAAAGGACTCCCAATTTTTTCTGTCACGTGAGCTATCCTTTTCCGCATGGCATGCTGGGAGTTGAAGTTCTGGGAGTGGGAAAGGATCCCATTTTCTTCTGTCACGTGAGGCTCGCTCTTCCCCGCATTGCATGCTGGGAGTTGAATTTCTGGAGTGGGAGGACTCCCCCATTTTCTGTCACGTGACACGTCGCTTTTCCCGCATTGCATGCTGGGAATTGAAGTTCTGGGAGTGGGAAAGGACTCCCAATTTCTGTCACGTGAGGCTCGCTTTTCCCCCGCATTGCATGCTGGGATTGAAGTTCTGGAGTGGGAAAGGACTCCCAATTTCTGTCACTGAGGCGCTCGCTTTTCCCCATTGCATGCTGGGAATTGAATTTCTGGGAGTGGGATAGGACTCCCATTTTCTGTCACGTGAGCTCGCTTTTCCCCGTTGCATGCTGGGAATTGAAATTCTGGGAGTGGGAAAGGATCCCAATTTCTGTCACGTGAGGATCGCTTTTCCCAATTGCATGCTGGATTGAAGTTCTGGGAGTGGGAAAGGACCCCATTTTCTGTCACGTGAGACTCGCTTTTCCCCTCGTGCATGCTGGGAGTTGAAGTTCTGGGAGTGGGAAAGGACTCCAATTTCTGTCACGTGAGCACTCCTTTTCTCTCGCATTGCATGCTGGGAGTTGAAGTTCTGGGAGTGGGAAAGGACTCCCATTTTCTGTCACGTGAGGCTCGCTTTTCTCGCATTGCATGCTGGAGTTGAAGTTCTGGGAGTGGGATAGGACTCCCATTTTCTGTCACGTGAGGCGTGTTTTCTCGCATTGCATGCTGGGAGTTGAAGTTCTGGGAGTGGGAAGGACTCCCATTTTCTGTCACGTGAGGCTCGCTTTTCCCCATTGCATGCTGGGATTTGATTTGGGAGTGGGAAAGACTCCCATTTTCACGGAGCTAGTCCTTTTTTTCTCGCATTGCATGCTTGGGAGTTGAAGTTCTGGGAGTGGGAAAGGACCCAATTTTCTGTCACGTGAGGCTGCTCTCTTCCTCCCGCATTGCATGCTGGGAGTTGAAGTTCTGGGAGTGGGATAGGACTCCCATTTTCTGTCACGTGACACTCGCTTTTCCCGCATTGCATGCTGGGAATTGAAGTTCTGGGAGTGGGAAAGGACTCCCAATTTCTGTCACGTGAGGCTCGCTTTCCCGCATTGCATGCTGGGAATTGAAGTTCTGGGAGTGGGAAAGGACTCCCAATTTCTGTCACGTAGGATTCCGCTTTTCCACATTGCATGCTGGAAGTGAAGTTCTGGGAGTGGGAATAGACTCCCATTTTCTGTCACGTGAGGATCGCTTTTCCCACATGCATGCTGGAATTGAAGTTCTCTGGGAGTGGGAAAGGACTCCCAATTTCTGTCGGTTGGAGGCTCGCTTTTTCCCGCATTGCATGCTGGGGATTGAAGTTCTGGGAGTGGGAAAGGACTCCCAATTTCTGTCACGTGAGGATCGCTTTTCCACATTGCATGCTGGGAATTTGAAGTTCTGGAGTGGAAAGGACTCCCATTTGTCTGTCACGGTGAGGCTCGTTTTTCCCGCATTGCATGCTGGGAATTGAATTCTGGGAGTGGGATAGGACTCCCATTTTCTGTCACGTGAAGCTCGCGTTTCTCGCATTGCATGCTGGGAGTTGAAGTTCTGGGAGTGGAAAGGACTCCCAATTTCTGTCACACGTGAGGCTCGCTTTTTCCCCCATTGCATGCTGGGAATTGAAGTCTCTGGGAATGGATAGGACTCCCATTTTCTGTCACGTGAAGCCGCTTTTCTCGCATTGCATGCTGGGAATTGAAGTTCTGGGAGTGGGAAGGACTCCCATTTTCTGTCACGTGAGCTCGCTTTCCCGCATTGCATGCTGGGAGTTTGAAGTTCTGGGAGTGGGAAAGGACTCCCATTTTCTGTCACGGGAAGGCTCGCTTTTTCCCCGCATTGCATGCTGGGAATTGAATTCTGGGAGTGGGAAGGACTCCCAATTTCTGTCACGTGAGATCCGCTTTTCCCCACTTGCATGCTGGGAATTGAAGTTCTGGGAGTGGGAAAGGACTCCCAATTTCTGTCACGTGAGGCTCGCTTTTCCCCGCTTTGCATGCTGGGAATGGAAGTTCTGGGAGTGGGAAAGGACTCCCAATTTCTGTCACGTGAGGATCGCTTTCCCACATTGCATGCTGGGAATTGAAGTTCTGGGAGTGGGAAAGGACTCCCAATTTCTGTCACGTGAGCTATCCGTTCTTTTCTCGCATTGCATGCTGGGATTGAAGTTCTGGGAGTGGGAAAGGACCCCATTTTTCTGTCACGTGAGGCTCGCCTTTCCGCATTGCATGCTGGGATTGAAGTTCTGGGAGTGGGATAGGACTCCCATTTTCTGTCCGTGAGACTCGCTTTTCCCGCATTGCATGCTGGGAGTTGAAGTTCTGGGAGTGGGAAAGGACTCCCATTTTCTGTCAACGTGAGGCTTGCTTTTCTCGCGCATTGCATGCTGGGAGTTGAAGTTCTGGGAGTGGGAAGGACTCCCATTTCTGTCACGTGAGGCTTGTTTTTCTCGCATTGCATGCTGGGAGTTGAAGTTCTGGGAGTGGGATAGGATCCCATTTTCTGTCACGTGAGGCTGTTTTTCTCGCATTGCATGCTGGGAGTTGAAGTTCTGGGAGTGGGAAAGGACTCCCATTTCTGTCACGTGAGGCTCGCTTTTCCCGCATTGCATGCTGGGAGTTGAATGTTTTGGGAGTGGAAAAGGACTCCCAATTTCTGTCACGTGAGCTATCCTTTTCTCTCTCGCATTGCATGCTGGGAGTTGAAGTTCTGGGAGTGGGAAGGACTCCCATTTTCTGTCACGTGAGGCTCGCTCTTCCTTCCCGCATTGCATGCTGGGATTGGAAGTTCTGGGAGTGGGATAGGACTCCCATTTTCTGTCACGTGAGCTATCCTTTTCTCGCATTGCATGCTGGGAGTTGAAGTTCTGGGAGTGGGAAAGGACTCCATTTCTGTCACGTGACACTCGCTTTTCCCGCATTGCATGCTGGGAGTTGAAGTTCTGGGAGTGGGAATGGACTCCCATTTCTGTCACGTGAGGCTTGTTTTTCCTCGCATTGCATGCTGGAGTTGAAGTTCTGGGAGTGGGAAGGACTCCCATTTTTCTGTCACACTGTGAGGCTCGCCTTCCCGCATTGCTGCTGGGAGTTGAAGTTCTGGGAGTGGGAAAGGACTCCATTTTTCTGTTCTGTCACGTGAGGCTCGCTCTTCCCGCACGGCATGCTGGAGTTGAAGTTCTGGGAGTGGGGAAAGGACTCCAATTTCTGTCACGTGATTCCTTTTCTCGCATTGCATGCTGGGAGTTGAAGTTCTGGGATGGGAAAGGACTCCCATTTTCTGTCACGTGACACGCGCTTTTTCCCGCATTGCATGCGGGGATTGAAGTTCTGGGAGTGGGATAGGACTCCCATTTTCTGTCACGTGAGGCTTGTTTTTCTCGCATGGCATGCTGGGAGTTGAAGTTCTGGGAGGGGGAAAGGACTCCCATTTTCTGTCACGTGAGGCTCGCTTTCCCCGCATTGCATGCTGGGAGTTGATGTTTTGGGAGTGGGAAAGGACCCCAATTTCGGTCACATGACTATCCTTTTCTCGCATTGCATGCTGGGAGTTGAAGTTCTGGGAGTGGGAAAGGACTCCCATTTTCTGTCCACGTGAGGCTCGCTCTTCCCGCATTGCATGCTGGGAGTTGAAGTCTGGGAGTGGGATAGGACCTCCATTTTCGTCACTGACACTCGCTTTTCCCGCATTGCATGCTGGGAATTGAAGTTCGGGAGGGGAAAGGACTCCCAATTTCGTCACTTGAGCGCTTTTCCCGCATTGCATGCTGGGAGGAGAAGTTCTGGGAGTGGGAAGACTCCCAATTTCTGTCACGTGAGGCTCGCTTTTCCCCTTGCATGCTGGGAATTGAATTTCTGGGAGTGGATAGGACTCCCATTTTCTGTCACGTGAGGCTCGCTTTTCCCGCGGTCATGCTGGGAATTGAAGTTCTGGGAGTGGGAAAGGACTCCCAATTTCGTCACGTGAGGATCCGCTTTCCCACATTGCATCTGGGAATTGAGTTCTGGGAGTGGGAAAGGACTCCCAATTTCTGTCACGTGAGGATCGCTTTTCCCACATTGCATCTGGGATGGAAGTTCTGGGAGTGGGAAAGGACTCCCAATTTCTGTCACGTGAGGATCGCTTTTCCCACATTGCATGCTGGGAATTGAAGTTCTGGGAGTGGGAAAGGCCTCCCAATTCCTGTCCTGTGAGGCTCCTCTTTTCCCGCATTGCATGCGGGGAATTGAAGTTCTGGGAGTGGGAAAGGACTCCCAATTTCGGTCACGTGAGGATCGCTTTTCCCACATTGCATGCTGGAATTGAAGTCTGGGATGGGAAAGGACTCCCATTTTCTGTCACGTGAGGCTCGTTGTTCCCGCTTGCATGCTGGGAATGGAATTTCTGGGATGGGATAGGACTCCCATTTTCTGTCATGAAGCTCGCTTTTCTCTCTCGCATTGCATGCTGGGAGTTGAAGTCTGGGAGTGGGAAAGGACCCCAATTTCTGTCACGTGAGGCTCGCTTTCCCCCATTGCATGCTGGGAATTGAATTTCTGGGAATGGGATAGGATCCCCATTTTCCTGGTCACGTGAAGCTCGCTTTTCTCGCATTGCATGCTGGGAATGAAGTCTGGAGTGGGATGGACTCCCATTTTCTGTCACGTGAGACTCCTCGCTTTTCCCCGCATTGCATGCTGGGAATTGAAGTTCTGGGGAGTGGGATAGGACTCCCATTTCTGTCACGTGAGGCTCGCTTTTCTCGCCGCATTGCATGCGGGGAGTTGAAGTTCTGGGAGTGGGAAAGGACTCCCATTTTCTGTCACGTGAGGCTGGCTTTTCCCGCATGCATGCTGGGAGTTGAAGTTCTGGGAGTGGGAAAGGACTCCCATTTCTGTCACGTGAGGCTCGCTTTTCCGCATTGCATGCTGGGAGTGAAGTTTCGGGGAGTGGGAAAGGACTCCCATTTTCTGGTCACGTGAGGCTCGCTTTTCCCGCATTGCATGCTGGAGATTGAATCTGGGAGTGGGAAAGGACTCCCATTTTCTGTCACGTGAGGATCGCTTTTTCCCACATTGCATGCTGGGAAGTTGAAGTTCTGGGAGTGGGAAAGGACTCCAATTTCTGTCACGTGAGGACTCGCTTTTCCCACATTGCATGCTGGGAATTGAAGTTCTGGGAGTGGGAAAGGACTCCCAATTTCTGTCACGTGAGGCTCGCTTTTCCCGCGTGCATGCTGGGAATGGAGTTCTGGGAGTGGGAAAGGACTCCCAATTTCTGTCACGTGAGGATCGCTTTTCCCACATGCATGCTGGGATGAAGTTCTGGGAGTGGGAAAGGACTCCCAACTGTCACGTGAGGATCGCTTTCCCATTGCATGCTGGGAATTGAAGTCTGGGAGTGGGAAAGGACTCCCATTTTCTGTCACGTGAGGATCGCTCTTCCCGCATTGCATGCTGGGAGTTGAAGTTCTGGGAGGGGAAGGACTCCCAATCTGTCACGTGAGCTATCCTTTCTCGCATTGCAGCTGGGGAGTGAAGTTCGGGAGTGGGAAGGACTCCCATTTCTGTCACGTGACACTCGCTTTTCCCGCATTGCATGCTGGAGTTGAAGTTCTGGAGTGGGATAGGACTCCCATTTTCTGTCACGTGAGCGCTGTTTTTCTTTTCTCGCATGCATGCTGGGAGTTGAAGTTCTGGGAGTGGGAAAGGACTCCCATTTCTGTCACGTGAGGCTCGCTTTTCCCGCATTGCATGCTGGGAGTTGATGTTTTGGGAGTGGGAAAGGACTCCCATTCTGTCACGTGAGCTATCCTTTTCTCGCATTGCATGCTGGGAGTTGAAGTTCTGGGAGTGGGAAAGGACTCCCATTTTCTGTCACGTGAGGCTCGTCTTCCCGCATGCATGCTGGGAGTTGAAGTTCGGGGAGTGGGATAGGACTCCCAATTTTCTGTCACGTGACACCGCTTTCCCGCATTGCATGCTGGGAATTGAATTCTGGGAGTGGGAAAGGACTCCCAATTCTGTCACGTGAGGCTCGCTTTTCCCGCATTGCATGCTGGGAATTGAAGTTCTGGGAGTGGGAAAGGACTCCCAATTTCTGTCACGTGAGCTCTGCTTTCCCCCATTGCATGCTGGGAATTGAATTTCTGGGAGTGGGATAGGACTCCCATTTTCTGTCACGTGAGGCGCGCTTTTCCCCGTTGCATGCTGGGAATTGAATTCTGGGAGTGGGAAAGGACTCCCAATTTCTGTCACGTGAGGATCGCTTTTCCCACATTGCATGCTGGGAATTGAAGTTCTGGGAGTGGGAAAGGACTCCCATTTCTGTCACGTGAGGATCGCTTTTCCCACATTGCATGCTGGGAATGAATTTCGTGAGTGGGAAGACTCCCAATTTCTGTCACGTGAGGATCGCTTTTCCACATTGCATGCTGGGAATGAAGTTCTGGAGTGGAAAGGACTCCCAATTCTGTCATGTGAGGCTCGCTTTTCCCCGCATTGCATGCTGGGAATTGAAGTCTGGGAGTGGAAGGACTCCCAATTTCTGTCACGTGAGGCACGCTTTTCCCACCATTGCATGCTGGGAATTGAAGTTCTGGAGTGGGAAAGGACTCCCATTTTCTGTCACGTGAGGCTCGTTTTTCCCGCATTGCATGCTGGGAATTGAATTTCTCTGGAGTGGATACACTCCCATTTCTGTCACGTGAAGCCTCGCTTTCTCGCATTGCATGCTGGGAGTTGAAGTTCTGGGAGTGGGAAGGACTCCCAATTTCTGTCACGTGAGGCTCGCTTTTCCCCATTGCATGCTGGGAATTGATTTCTGGGAATGGGATAGGACTCCCATTTTCTGTCACGGGAAGCTGCTTTCTCTCGCATGCATGCTGGGAATGAGTTCTGGGAGTGGATAGGACTCCCATTTCTGTCACGTGAGACTCGCTTTTCCCCGCATTGCATGCTGGGAATTGAAGTTCTGGGAGTGGATAGGACTCCATTTTCTGTCACGTGAGGCTCGCTTCTGCATTGCATGCTGGGAGTTGAAGTTCTGGGAGTGGGAAAGGACTCCCTTTCTGTCACGTGAGGCTGGCTTTTTCCCGCATTCATGCTGGGAGTTTAAGTCTGGGAGTGGGAAAGGACTCCCAATTCTGTCACGTGAGGCTCGCTTTTCCCGCATTGCATGCTGGGAGTTGAAGTTCTGGGAGTGGGAAAGGACTCCCATTTTCTGTCACGTGGAGCCCGCTTTTCCCGCATGCATGCTGGGAATTGAATTCTGTGGAGTGGGAAAGGACTCCCAATTCTGTCACGTGAGATCGCTTTTCCCACATTGCATGCTGGGAGTTGAAGTTCTGGGAGTGGGAAGGACTCCCAATTTCTGTCACGTGAGGATCGCTTTTCCCACATTGCATGCTGGGAATTGAAGTTCTGGGAGTGGAAAGGACTCCCAATTTCTGTCACGTGAGGCTCGCTTTTCCCGCGTTGCATGCTGGGAATTGAAGTTCTGGGAGTGGGAAGGACTCCCATTTCGTCACGTGAGGATCGCTTTCCCACATTGCATGCTGGAATTGAAGTTCTGGGAGTGGGAAAGGACTCCCATTTCTGCACGTGAGGATCGCTTTTCCCACATTGCATGCTGGGAATTGATGTTCTGGAGTGGGAAAGGACTCCCATTCTGTCACGTGAGGATCGCTTTTCCCACTGCATGCTGGGATGAAGTTCTGGGAGTGGGAAAGGACTCCAATTTCTGTCATGTGAGGCTCGCTTTTCCGCATTGCATGCTGGGAATTGAAGTTCTGGGAGTGGGATAGGACTCCCATTTTCTGTCACGTGAGGCTCGCTTTTCTCCGCATTGCATGCTGGGAGTTGAAGTTCTGGGAGTGGGAAGGACTCCCATTTTCGTCACGTGAGGCTGGCTTTTCCGCATTGCATGCTGGGAGTTGAAGTTCTGGGAGTGGGAAAGGACTCCCAATTCTGTCACGTGAGGCTCGCTTTTCCCGCATTGCATGCTGGGAGTGAAGTTCCTGGGAGTGGAAAGGACTCCCATTTCTGTCACGTGGGAGCTCTGTTTCCGCATTGCATGCTGGGAATTGAAATTCTGGGCGTGGGAAAGGACTCCCAATTTCTGTCACGTGAGGCTCGCTTTTCCCACATTGCATGCTGGGAATTGAATTGTTCTGGGAGTGGGAAAGACTCCCATATTCTGTCACGTGGAGATCGCTTTTCCCACATTGCATGCTGGGAATTGAAGTTCTGGGAGTGGGAAGGCTCCCAATTTCTGTCACGTGAGGCTCGCTTTCCTCCCGCGTTGCATGCTGGGAATTGAAGTTCTGGAGTGGGAAAGGACTCCCAATTTTCTGTCACGTGAGGATCGCTTTTTCCCACATTGCATGCTGGGAAGTGAAGTTCTGGGAGTGGAAAGGACTCCCAATTTCTGTCACGTTGAGGATCGCTTTTCCCACATTGCATGCGGGATTGAAGTTCTGGAGTGGGAAGGACTCCCATTTCTGTCACGTGAGGATCGCTTTTCCCACATTGCATGCTGGGAATTGAAGTTCTGGGAGTGGGAAGGACTCCCATTTCTGTCATGGAGGCTCGCTTTTTCCGCATTGCATGCTGGGGATTGAAGTTCTGGGAGTGGGAAAGGGCTCCCATTTTCTGTCACGTGAGGATCGCTTTTCCCCATTGCATGCTGGGAGATGAATTTCTGGGAGGGGATAGGATCCATTTCTGTCACGTGAGCTCGCTTTTCTCGCATTGCATGCTGGGAATGAAGTTCTGGGAGTGGGAAGGACTCCCATTTCTGTACGTGAGACTCGCTTTTCCCGCATTGCATGCTGGGATTGAAGTTCTGGGAGTGGGATAGGACTCCCATTTCTGTCACGTGGAGCTCGCTTTTCTCGCATTGCATGCTGGGAGTTGAAGTTCTGGGAGTGGGAAAGGACTCCCCATTTCGTCACGTGAGGCTCGTTTTTCCCGCATTGCATGCTGGAGTTGAATTTCTGGGAGGGGAAAGGACTCCCAATTCTGTCATGTGAGGCTTGCTTTTCCCGCATTGCATGCTGGGAATTGAAGTTCTGGGTGGGAAGGACTCCCATTTCTGTCACGTGAGGCTCGCTTTTCCCGCATTGCATGCTGGGAATGAAGTTCTGGGAGTGGGAAAGGACTCCCATTTTCTGTCACGTGAGTATGCTTTTCTCGCATTGCATGCTGGGAGTTGAATTCTGGGAGTGGGAAAGGACTCCATTTTCTGTCACGTGAGGTCGCTTTTCTCGCATTGCATGCTGGGAGCTGAATTCTGGGAGTGGGAAGGACTCCCAATTTCTGTCATGTGAGGCTCGCTTTTCCCGCATTGCATGCTGGGATTGAATTCTGGGAGTGGGAAGGACTCCCATTTTCTGTCACGTGAGGCTCGCTTTTCCCGCATTGCATGCTGGGAATTAATTCTGGGAGTGGGAAAGGACTCCCAATTTCTGTCACGTGAGGCTCGCTTTTCCCGCATGCATGCTGGGAATTGAAGTTCTGGGAGTGGGAAAGGACTCCCAATTTCTGTCACGTGAGGCTCGCTTTTCCCGCATGCATGCTGGGAATTATTCTGGGAGTGGGAAAGGACTCCCAATTTCTGTCACGTGAGGCTCGCTTTTCCCGCATAGCATGCTGGAATTGAAGTTCTGGGAGTGGGAAGGACTCCCATTTCTGTCACGTGAGGCTCGCTTTTCCCGCATTGCATGCTGGGGAATTGAAGTTTCTGGGAGTGGGAAGGACTCCCAATTCTGTCACGTGAGGCTCGCTTTTCCCCATTGCATGCTGGGATTGAATTCTCGGGAGTGGATGGACTCCCATTTTCTGTCACGTGAGCTCGCTTTTCTTGCATGCAGCTGGGAGTTGAAGTTCTGGGAGTGGGAAAGACTCCCAATTTCTGTCACTGAGGCTCGCTTTTCCCCATTGCATGCTGGGAATAGTTCTGGGAGTGGGAAAGGACTCCCATTTTCTGTCACGTGAGGCTCGCTTTTCCCGCATTGCATGCTGGGATGAAGTTCTGGGAGTGGGAAAGGACTCCCAATTTTCTGTCAGTGAGGCTCGCTTTTCCCAGCATTGCATGCTGGGAGTTGAAGTTCTGGGAGTGGGAAAGGACTCCCATTTTCTGTCACTGAGGCTCGCTTTTCCCGCATTGCATGCTGGGGATTGAAGTTCTGGGAGTGGGAAAGGACTCCCATTTCTGTCACTGAGGTCGCTTTTCCCCATTGCATGCTGGGATTGAAGTTCTGGGAGTGGAAAGGACTCCCAATTTCTGTCACGTGAGGATGCTTTTCCCACATGTGCATGCTGGGAATTGAAGTTCTGGGAGTGGGGAAAGGACTCCCATTTCTGTCACGTGAGCTCGCTTTTCCCGCTTGCATTGCATGCTGGAGTTGAAGTTCTGGAGTGGGAAAGGACTCCCATTCTGTCACGTGAGGCTCGCTTTTCCCGATTGCATGCTGGGAATTGAAGTTCTGGGGAGTGGGAAAGGACTCCCAATTTCTGTCACGTGAGGATCGCTTTTCCCCCATTATGCATGCTGGGAATTGAAGTTCTGGGAGTGGGAAAAGACTCCCATTTTCTGTCACGTGAGGCTCGTTTTTCCCGCATTGCATGCTGGGAATTGAATTTCTGGGAGTGGGATAGGACTCCCATTTCTGTCACGTGAAGCTCGCTTTTCTCGCATTGCATGCTGGGAGTTGAAGTTCTGGGAGTGGGAAAGGACTCCCAATTTCTGTCACGTGAGGCTCGCTTTTCCCCCATTGCATGCTGGGAATTGAATTTCTGGGAATGGGATAGGACTCCCATTTTCTGTCACGTGGAGCTCGCTTTTCTCGCATTGCATGCTGGGAATTGAAGTTCTGGGAGTGGGATAGGACTCCCATTTTCTGTCACGTGAGAGACTCGCTTTTCCCGCATTGCATGCTGGGAATTGAAGTTCTGGGAGTGGGATAGGACTCCCATTTTCTGTCACTGAGGCTCGCTTTTCTTGCATTGCATGCTGGGAGTTGAAGTTCTGGGTGGGAAAGGACTCCCATTTCTGTCACGTGAGGCTGCGTTTTCCCGCATTGCATGCTGGGAGTTGAAGTTCTGGGAGTGGGAAAGGACTCCCAATTTCTGTCATGTGAGGCTGTGCTTTCCCGCATTGCATGCTGGGAATTGAAGTTCTGGGAGTGGGAAAGGACTCCCATTCTGTCACGTGAGGCTCGCTTTTCCCGCATTGCAGCTGGGAGATTGAAGTTCTGGGAGTGGGAAAGACTCCCATTTTCTGTCACTGAGGTTCTTTTCCCGCATTGCATGCTGGGAGTTGAATTCTGGGAGTGGGAAAGGACTCATTTTCTGTCACGTGAGGTGCTTTTCCCGCATTGCATGCGGGAGTAAATTGGGAGTGGGAAAGGACTCCCAATTTCTGTCATGAGGCTCGCTTTTCCCGCATTGCATGCTGGGAGTGAAGTTCTGGGAGTGGGAAAGGACTCCCATTTCTGTCACGTGAGGCTCGCTTTTCCCGCATTGCATGCTGGGAATTTAAAGTTCTGGGAGTGGGAAAGGACTCCCAATTTCTGTCACGTGAGGATCGCTTTTCCCGCATAGCAGCTGGGAATTGAATTCTGGGAGTGGGTAAGGACTCCCATTTCTGTCACGTGAGGCTCGTTTTCCCGCATTGCATGCTGGAGATTGAAGTTCTGGGAGTGGGAAGGACTCCCAATTTCTGTCACGTGAGGCTCGCTTTCCCCCATTGCATGCTGGAATTGAATTTCTGGGAGTGGGATGGACTCTTCCTTCTGTCACGTGAAGCTCGATTTTCTCGCATTGCATGCTGGGAGTTGAAGTTCTGGGAGTGGGAAAGGACTCCCTTTTCTGTCACGTGGAGCTCGCTTTCCCCCTTGCATGCTGGGAATTGAATTTCTGGGAGTGGGATGGACTCCCATTTTCTGTCACGTGAAGCTCGCTTTTCTCGCATTGCCTGCTGGGATGAAGTTCTGGGAGTGGGAAGGACTCCCATTTTCTGTCACGTGAGACTGGCTTTTCCCGCATTGCAGCTGGGAATTAAGTTCTGGAGTGGGATAGGACTCCATTTTCTGTCACGTGAGGCTCGCTTTTCTCGCATTGCATGCTGGGAGTTGAAGTTCTGGGAGTGGGAAAGGACTCCCATTTTCTGTCCGTGGAGGCTGGCTTTTCCCGCATTGCATTGCTGGGAGTTGAAGTTTTGGGAGTGGGAAAGGACTCCCATTTCTGTCACGTGAGGTATGCTTTTCTCGCATTGCATGCTGGGAGTTGAAGTTCTGGGAGTGGGAAAGGACTCCCATTTTCTCTCACGTGTAGGCTTGCCATTTCACGCTGGTGGGGCGGGACTTTCCCGCCCCCTGGGGGGCGTGCCCGTCCCTCCCGCCCTCGCCCCCCCCCTGGTGGCTGCCAACTCTGAGCTCCCAGGGCTGCTGCCTGCCTCTATAGAGTGCTGTGCAGTGCAGTATGTTTGGAGCAAGCAGCAGGACGACTGAAACCAGCAGGGGCGGGGTCTGCTGCACTGCCCTGCCTCTATTGGCCAGCCCTCCTGCTTCCTTATTTGGGCACACACCATGCAGGGAGGAATTTACATTCAGGCGAGCTGCTTCCCCCTTTCTCTTTCCCTCCTTCTCTTCTTATTATTGTTATTTTTTTCCTCCTCCTCTTCCCCTCCTCTTCCTCCTCTCCTTTTCCTTCCTTTCTTCCCCCCCTCATCTTCTTTTTCTTCCTCTCTCTAAGCCCCCCTCCTTATTCTCGGGGTCCAGGGCTTCTCAAGGCTTTGCCCCCATTAGAATAGAAAAAAGCTTTGGATCTGTCCCATAATCCCTCCTAAGTTGGAGACATACCTGGGAAAAAAGGGGTGGGAGGGGGTTGGAGGGGGCAAGGAAAGGAGGAAGGGGGGAATTGCTAAGAAGGCTTGGGTGTGGGAAATGTATTTCAATGGCACAAGGGTCTGCCTGTGATCTTGCAAATGCTATGCCTGCTTGGGAGTGGGAAATGTGAGTTTGCAATGGCACAAGGGTCTGCCTGTGATCTTGCAAATGCTATGCCTGCTGGAAGTGGGAAATGTAGTTTGCAATGGCATAAGTCTGCCTGTGATCTTCAAATGCTATGCCTGCTTGGGAGTGGGAAATGTACTTGTAGAATTGGGGGGGGGGGTGTTTTGCCAGAAAGAGAGTACATTTCAGCCTTCTGTCTAGAATAATGCCAAAATGTCCCCATTTTGAGCATGCCTAAAAACATGCATTTATATTAACATTTTTTAAAAATTATCAATTTTTTCATGTGTCCTCTATTTTAAAACGGGTCGCTAACATTTGAAAATGTGGCCCTACATTTGTCCTACATTTGTCCCAGTTTGGAGGTCCTGCCTTATGGCAACCCTAATCATGGTGACCAGATGTCATAACCTCAAAGGAGGATAAGGCTCTGTAAAACTTAGGACATGCAAAGGAAGATGTAGAACACTCCACTCCAAATGCTAGAAACACTAATATAAACATAAATGCATCCTTCTTAGTAAAGCTCAAAATGGACGGCATTTTGGAGTTCCTCCTGGTCCTGGATGGAAGGCAGAACACGTAGGACATGTCCTGGAGAAGGTGGATGTTTCTGGTCATCCTGGGCCAGGTACATGTCTCTGCCAGGCTATACTAATTGTGTGAGAGAAGAGTGAACACAAAACCTGGCAAATGTTGAGGAAATGGGGTTAGTACTGTCAAGTGCAGCCGCAGCTCTCCTTACCTGAAATCTACTGTAGCTATATTTCCTCCCCATGAGAGGTCAATGCACAAGAAATAATGCAGCAAAATTGGTCCCAGCCTGCAGGGAAGGGATGGAAGTTGGCCTAGTTTATACAGTGACCTTTCAATTACCAAGGCAACAGGAGACCTATATTCCGGAACCTTCCATTGTGGAATATATTCACAGGTAAAGGTGTGTTTTACATTTGGAAACACAGCCTGGAATATATATTGCAAAGGGTTCTTGCAGCACCTTTGAGAGTAACTGCGTGAAAGAAGTCGTAGCATGAGCTTTCGTAGGCTGCATTCACACTGCAGAAATAATCCTTTTTGGCAGCACGTGACTTGCCATGGCTCCTTGCTATGGAATTCTGAGAATGGTAGTTTGGTGGGGCCAAACTACCATTCCCAGAATTCCATAGCATGGAGCTATGGCAGGTCAAGTGCTGCCAAAATGGATTATTTCTGCAGTGCGGATGCAGCCCAAGTCTACTTCCTCAGATGCATCCTTATGTACTATCTAATGGGAACAGTTAAAATAGATCCTAAAATCCTCTCAAGACAGTTAACTATGCCATTGTGTATGCCTTCTCAAGACGCTTGTTGACTTATGTGAACCCATTAATTTAATGGCGTTTTACACCTCGATTTCCTCCGGTTTCTAAGGTTATGAGGACATCTAGTGCTCACCCCTTTTAGCACAATGATTATTAAAAAATCTGTATGAGTAATGTCAACACTTTCAGAGAGAGTAGATTAGAAATTCTCCAGTTAATGAATGCATGAGGAGAGCCAGCATGGTATTGGTCCAAAACGCTCTGCAGAAATAATCCGTTTTGGGATCGCTTTAACCTACCTGGCTCAGTACTAGGGGATTCTGGAAATTGTAGTATATTGTGGCACCACAGCTCTCTGACAGAGAAGACTAAATCATAGAATCATAGAGTTGGAAGAGACCACAAGGGCCATCCAGTCCAACCCACTGCCATGAAGGAAATCTCAATCAAAGCACATCCGACAGATGGCCATCTAGCCTCTGCTTAAAGACCTCCAAGGAAGGAGACTCCACTACACTCCGAGGAAGGAGTGTGTTCCACTGTCAAACAGCCCTTACTGTCCCTTAGTTCCTCCTAATGTTGAGGTGGAATCTCTTTTCTTGGTACTTGCATCCATTGTTCTGGGTCCTGTTCTCTGGAGCAGCGGAAAACAAGCTTGCTCCCTCCTCAATATGACATCCCTTCAAATATTTAAACAGGGCTATCATATCACCACTTAACCTTCTCTTCTCCAGGCTTAACATCCCCAGCTCCCTGAGTCATTCCTCATAGGGCAAGGTTTCCAGACCCTTCACCATTTTAGTCGCCCTGTTTTGGGCACGCTCCAGTTTCTCAATGTCCTTTTTGAATTGTGGTGCCCAGAACTGGACACATCATTCCAGGTGGGGCCTGACAAAAGCAGAATAGAGTGGCACTATTACTTCCCTTGATCTCTAGACACTATACTTTTATTGATGCAGCCTAAAATCGCATTGGCCTTTTTAGCTGTTGCATCACACTGTTCACTCATGTTCAACTTGTGGTCTACTTGGACTTCTAGATCCCTTTCACATGTAGTTTCATTCAGCCAGGTGTCCCCCATCCTCTATCTGTGCATTTCATTTTTCCGCCCTAAGTGCAGTACCTTACATTTCTCCCTGTTGAAGTTCATTTTGTTAGCTTTGGCCCAGCTTTCTAGTCTATTCAGGTCATCTTGAATTTTGATCCTGTCCTCAGGGGTATTAGCTACTCCTCCTAGTTTGGTGTCATCTGCAAATTTGATAAGTATGCCCCCCAATTCTGTCCTCTAAGTCATTGATAAAGATGTTAGATAGCACTGGGCCCAGGACAGAGCCCTGTGGGACCCCACTGGTCACTTCTCTCCAGGATGAAAAGGAGCCATTGTTGAACACCCATTGCGTTCGGCCAGTCAACCAATTTCAAATCCATGTAACAGTTACTTTGTCTAGCCCACATTTCACTAGCTTGTTTGCAAGAATGTCATGGGGAACCCTGTCAAAAGCCTTACTGAAATCAAGATACAGTTCCCAGAATTCCCTAGCATTGAGTCAGAGCAGTTAAAGCCATCTCAAACTGGATTATGTCTGTGGTGTGTTTTGGAATATAGTGGTTTTAGTATTGCAAGGATCTGATCCTTCTTGGCCACGAAAACCCATGGGTGACCTTGGACAAGTCACACTCTCTCAGCCTCAGAGGATGGCAATGGCACCCTCCCACCTTCTGAAGAAAGTTGCCAAGAAAACCCTGTAATAGCGTCACTTTAGGGTTGCCATAAGTCGTCAAGGACATGAAGGCAAAACAACGTGCACACATACCCAGAATATATGTGCACTGCATATTTATAGCCACTTGATGCCACCTTAAGTGACATGACTGTATGGAATCCTGGGGACTGTAGTTTGATGAGGTACTTAGAATTGCCCACTATAAAGCTCTAGTATACTCTTTTGAACCATGCTGCTAGAGCTTTCTAGTAGACATTGTGGTCATGGTTGTGTGCCTTCAAGTACCTTATATACTCTACTACAAGTCGACCTCATGTATAAGTTGAGGGCATGTTTTGGGGCCAAAATTATGTATTTTAATATGATCCATGGATAAGTCGAGGGCAAAACTTGGGGACATGTATCAAAGGATGTAAAAGATGAAGCAAAGGAAAACAATGCTACAAAATTCCCACAGGCATAACTGTTCATACTAAAGGCTAGATGGATGAGAGAACAGAGAGGATTGGTGCTTCCATGACAGATCGCACGCTTGCCTTTCACCGGGGATGGTTCCTTTTTTAAAAAACATAAGAGTTAGAGTACAGTACTTACACGGACCTGTGGATAAGTTGGCTCAGATTTTTAGGGTCAGTTTTTTGACTAAAATGTCTAGACTTATACATGGTAGTTTCTGCCTTATGGCAATATACAACAGTATATGGAAGACTGTGGCAAGAAAATACTCTCACAGGATACTTGAAGTCTGTGTGGTCTCTTTATTTCCCCTCACAAGTTAAAGAAACAAAGTAAGCATACTCAGTCCTCCTTGGACTAGGTTTGGGTGTTTAGTTCCCTCTCCATGTTAAGACTGTTGTTTTTCCTGTAGAAATTTTTATGGTTCTGCAAACTACTCCAAGGTTCCTGATGCTCCCTTTCTTGTTTTTCAATGGTGCTCTTTGGCTACATAAGTAATGGCACTCACCTCCAAACTTCAGAAATAGAAATGATGATGATGATTGATTGACTGACTGACTGATTTTATTTAGCTTTTATATCACCTAGTGTAGTAAAATCTCCACACCATTCACACTGAACTAAACATACAAGAAAGAATAAAAACAATTCAATTCAGATACATAAAAGATTAAATAATGTTATATGTTAAATCCTTCAAACAAACAACCAAGAAACAAGTCTGCTTGTGGAGAAAGAACCTGCAGTGGATTTCTATACGGTCCCAAAAAACTTTTATGTGTGCTAAAATAAATAATTCTTCAAACTATTAATTTGTGGACAACCCCCAGAATTTGCAAGTTGTGGAAGCTGTTGTCCAAAAGAATATGTTCCCAAGCTCTGAATATAAATCGTAATGAATTGGTCACAGCCAGCCTGCAGTGAAATAGAATTGGAGTATTATATCAGAATGATGATGAACTCAAAGCTTTGTGTGGATTTGTCTGCATTTACATGACAATAGCAGGATTGACTTGAAGAAGGGTGCTGTGCATTTCCATCTTTTTCATCCGTGGGTCTTCCAGCCGCCTCCAAAGGTGGAGAAACCTCATTATCTCTCTAGTGGGAAATGACAATCTTAACAAGCTGAATTAGGGGAGGAGGTGATGTCCTGGACTCTTGAAAAACCAGGCTGCAAATTGTGTGCAGAGTCACACGAAAGACTCACAGTGTTGCAAAATGAAAATAACTGTCTGCATGGCTAGCAGGGCCAATCCTTCCGTTAGGCACAGTGCAAAGGCCTCCCCAGGTAGCATTTTTGTTTGTTTGTTTGCTAAAGGTATGCCCTGTAATTATTTCTGCACCTTATTACTATGCTTACTGCTGGGGCGGCGAGTAACATTTGTAGAGTTTTCTGTTTTATATGCCAAAATTACTTGGCGGGCTTTAAGTCTTATGCGCTTTGACTCGGAGAGTGGGAGAGTTGCTGTTGTGTGCTTTCTAGTAATTTTTGACTTTGGGCGACCCTATCATGTTTTTTGTTTTTTGTCAAAATTTGTCCAGAAGAGGCTTGCCATTGCCTTCCCTGAGGCTGAGAGCATGTAACTTGCCCAAGGTCACCCAGTGGGTTTCGTGGCTGAGCTGGAGAGAAGCATCATTTACTCTTAAGTCTCAAGTAGAGCAATGTCTTAGGCTGGCCCAGTGGCTAGCTTCGGACGCATCTGCACTGCAGAAATAATCCAGTTTGGCACCATTTGAATGGCACTGACTCCATTCAAATGGTGCCAAACTGGATTATTTTTACTGTGCAGATGCAGCCTTTGCTTACAGCCAATACCGATTCCTGTGTGTTGAGAGCTCTCCCTTGTGCTGAATGTTGAAACTTCAAGTGGCAGCTTCTCCAATAAATATCTTCAGAATGATGGACAGACTCATGGCACTCAGGGTGCTAACTGGGATCCTCTCAGGAAGGAATGGGAAGAAGTCAGTTTTAGAAGTGTTTCTGTTACAAGAACTTGTATTTTACAAAACAAAACAAAACAAAACAAAACAAAGAAACGCATAATATGTGATCCATAAGCTTTTGATTTTCAGGCAGGAATAAAATCTAGATATAAGATAAGAATGCACAACTGCAAACAAGATAAAGTATAATCTGATGCAAAGAGGAAATGTTTCTGAATTTAAAAAAGTAATTTCAAATTTTTAAGACTGTTTTTGGTGACAGTGTAAGATCTGTTGAGCATTGCTTTGGTCTAAAATGTGGGGAAAGCCTAAAGAAAGGGCCAGATTTTATGTGGTCCAAAACACACTGCAGAAATAATACTGTTTGATGCTGCTCTAACTTTCCTGGCTCAGTGCTAGGGTATCCTGGGAATTGTAGTTTATTGTGGCCCCAGAGCTCTCTGACAGAGAAGGCTAAGTGTCTCACAAAACCACAGTTCCCAGAATTCCCTAGCATTGAGCCAAGACAGTTAAAGCTGTCTCAAACTGGATTATTTCTGCAGTATGTTTTGGACCACACATTTCTCCAATGTTGCAAACCTTAACACTGCTTTAACTGCTATGGCACCATACTATGGAATTCTGGGATTTGTAGTTTTGTCAGAGATGTCTGGTGCCACAACACACTACAAATCCCAGCATTCCATGGCATTGAACTATCCTCAATGTGACATTTGAAAGGATGTCACATTGAGGAGGGAGCAAGCTTGTTTTCTGCTGCTCCAGAGAACAGGACCCGGAACAATGGATGCAAGCTACAGGAAAAGAGATTCCACCTCAACATTAGGAAGAACTTCCTGACAGTAAGGGCTGTTCGACAGTGGAACAAACTCCCCTGGAGTGTAGTGGAGTCTCCTTCCTTGGAGGTCTTTAAGCAGAGGCTGGATGGCCATCTGTTGGGGATGCTTTGATTTGGTTTTCCTGCATGGCAGGGGGTTGGACTGGATGGTCCTTGTGGTCTCTTCCAACTCTATGATTCTATGATTCTATGTGTCAAACTGCATTAATTCTCCAGCATGGCATCAGCTGCCTGAGGGAGCATGACTGGTCACCCAGTAGTATGTAGAGAGATCTTGTAGCACCTTTGAGACTAACTGAAAGAAAGAAATTGGCAGCATGAGCTTTCGTAGACTTCAGACTACTTCCTCAGATACTGGTTGCCCAGTAGGTTAACTGGCCATTCAAAGCCGGGTCTCCAGAATCCCAGTCCAACACTCAGGACACTACACCACACTGGCTAAAGTTGGACTTTTGCCTGTGTATATCACTAGCAGGATGCTAGCCATGGTACGTTAAAGCATGTTGCACAAACTTACCTCTTTGGAGCATAGTTGGTGTTGTAGATTCCTGCACTGAGTTTGAACTAGTAGGTGGTCTTTGGGGTCTCTTCTAAGTCTTATGATTGTTGGGAATCTTTGAAGATGGTTCTAAAATCCTGTATAATTTGGAAGTGTCATTAAGTTGCTTTCAGTTGCACAATTGAGTTGCGCTTCAATTCCATATTGAAGTATCTCTGTTTAAATAAGGAGGTAAAAGCTAGGGATCACTGAGAACTGCCCTTTGTAGGATATGGGTAGGCCCAAGGGCAGCATGAGGCAATGGGTCAATTGTCAGAGGCTACACATGCACACACCTACACAAACCATGCACACATAGCCCGCTGAGCAATTGTTTGGTGGGCTTTGGGATCCTGATTGTGTTGAGGATTAGGTTGGGTGGGGATGATCTCTTCCTTGCACTATTGTGCTCCTATCAGTCTATCAAATTCTTGTATGGTGTGTGGTCATAATCCTGTTCATGAAGGGAAGTGGGCTCTTCCCCAGATTAAAGTGTAAAAGAAAACTTCACAGCCCTGTGAATTGTGTGTGAAATCTACAGAACCATTTGTGCTCCTCTTGTGCCCCCATCTTGGTAATTTCAACAGTTTCCCTGCATTGATTATTAACCAGGATGTTCTGCTACCCAATTACTTTTTGCTAACATGGGAGCTTCAAAGCGTGCAACAAGTGAGGTGCATGCGGTTGGCCAATAAAGGTTTCACTGATGGGTTTTTTGTTGTATTTGTTAAATGGTCAAAACAGTTACCCCTGAATGTTTTCTTTTGTGTAGCATAAGCCATTACAAAAAAGAAACCAATAAAACAAAAAATTACACAATAACAAAAATACTGCATTACACCACAAAGCTAAAATCATCCAAAGACATTATCTTATAGGTCAAATCAGACTAGATAAACACAAAGTTCATTCATTACAGATACTGCATTACTTCACAAAGCTAAAATCATCCAAAGGTTTTCATAGGCTCAAACTTATCCTAAAATCTAATGGTCTCTTTACAGAATTTCCTCCTTAAAATTGATGCTTCAAAGGCAAAGCAAGCTACCTTTTCCGAATGTATAATACAGTATCTCCTAATAAACCAAATATGAATCAGATCTGTTAGGTACAAGTCCTAGCTCTTTCAATAAGACACCTCTTATACCTTTAATAAACTGGGCATACATACAAGTAAATAGTGGGTTAGACTTCAACTGTATGGGATCCACATGGCAAACTCTCCTTCCCAAGCGACCTACTGATAACATCAGAGGGCTGTAAAGGAGTATCTCACTGAAAGTTAGGATATAGGAAGATTATATAAATTAGAGGAATCTAGAAGCATCGAAAGAGGAATCACATGTACTTTTTGTGAAATGAAAATAAAAGACAAATGATCTGTTACAAGTATACAAGCAATTAACCAGGATGTTCTGCTACCCATATTTTTTGCTAACATTGGTCCAAAACACACGTAGAAATAACCCAGTTTGAGACTGCTTTAAACTGCCCTGGTTCAATACTAGGGAATTCTGGGAACTGTCATTTTGTAAACATTTAGCCTTCTCTTCGGAGAGCTCTGGTGCCACAAAAACTACAATTCACAGACTCCCTAGTTTAAAGTGGTCTCAAACTGGGTTATTTCTGCAATGTGTTTTTTGGACCAGTGTTAG
>NC_056526.1:21681540-21789417 GCF_019175285.1 Sceloporus undulatus | reverse complement strand
TGTTAGCAAAAAGTAATTGGGTAGCAGAACATCCTGGTTAATTGCTTGTATAATCTTGTATACAGATCATTTGTCTTTTATTTTCATTTCACATAAAAGTACATGGCTGATTCCTCTTTCGATGCTTCCTAGATTCCTCTAATTTATATAATCTTCCTATATCCTAACTTTCAGTGAAGATACTCCTTTACAGCCCTCTGATGTTATCAGTAGGTCGCTTGGGAAGGAAGAGTTTGCCAATGTGGATCCAATACAGTTGAAGACCTAACCCACTATTTACTTGTATGTATGCCCAGTTTATAAAGGTATAAGAGGTGTCTTATTGAAAGAGCTAGGACTTGTACCTAACAGATCTGATTCATATTTGGTTTATTAGGAGATACTGTATTATACATCTCGGAAAAGATAGCTTGCTTTGCCTTTGAAGCATCAATTTTAAGGAGGAAATTCTGTAAAGATGACCATTAGATTTTAGGATAAGTTTGAGCCTATGAAAACCTTTGGATGATTTTAGCTTTGTGAAGTAATGCAATGTATCTGTAATGTAACTGACCTTTGTGTTTATCTAGTCTGATTTGAGCCTATAAGAATAATGTCTTTGGATGATTTTAGCTTTGTGGTGTAATGCAGTATTTTTGTAATTGTGTAATTTTTTGTGTTTTACTTGGTTTCTTTTTTGTAATGGCTTATGCTACACAAATAGAAAACATTCAGGGGTAACTGTTTTGACCATTTAACAAATACAAACAAAAACCCATCAGTGAAACCTTTATTGGCCAACCGAAATGCACAATATACTTGTTGCAAGCTTTCGAAGATCCATGTGCTTCTGCATCAGGCAAGATGTTACAAACCAAACAGGAGGGAAAAACAATTGGAGATGTTATTCATATGCCTGCATTTTGTTGTTTCAGTCCTTAGTAAAGATGAAATGATGGGGAGGATATCTTTTGAAGGCAGGCTCCATGGGGCAATAGAGAGATTTTCAAGTCCATTTGCATCTCAGGAGGGACCCCTCTTTTGCAATCCAATAGGTCTCCAATTGTATTTTTCTTCTCCTGTTTGGTTTGTGACATCTTGCCTGATGAAGAAACCCATAGAGCTTCCAAAGCTTGCAACAAGTACATTGCACATTTTGGTTGGCCAATAAAGGTATCACTGATGGACCCCATGTAGGAAACCCAGGGTTTATTTATTTATTCCCATCGCCTTGTTGTTGCCTCTATCATTTTATTATGTTGTTACTGAACGTTATTTTATTATTGTTATTTGGGAATTTTTAAATGTTGTGTGAGAGGGAGGGATAATGGGTTTTATACTGTATTGTACTTTTGCCTGAACTGTATGTAAGATGCCTCAATCCAACCGGGGTATACATAAATAATAATAATAATAATAATAATAATTAGATTACGGCAGCTGTGAGACTGATATTGGTAAAAACATGGGGGAAAGAAAAAGAGTCACTCTCAATAGAAGAATGGATTTGGAAAGTGTTAAGTATGAAAAGCATGGATATATCGGCCGCTTGATTAAAAGAACTGAATATAGAAAAAGTTGAACCAGACTGGGCTCCAATTAATGGTTTTATTCTTTGTAAAAGGAAAGGGTTATGTTTATTGAAAGGAAGCAGACTGGTCAAAATAAATAAATTAATAAATTATTAAGTTAAGAGAATTAATACCCTTTAATTGAAGGCAATAATGATAAAAGTAATACAAGTTCTACTACCCAAACTGGGCAAACTCTTCGATGAAGTCAAATAGTAAATATGTATATTTTGTATATTAAATATACACAAAATTTTGCATATTAAATATATTTTGTACATTATATGTGTGTGTGTGTGTATATATATATATATATATATTATATATATATATATATATATTGTGTGTATATGTATATATATATATATATTCTGAGTGGAATGCTGCTGTGTTGTTGTTGTTGTTGTTTTTATGTAAGGCGATGAAAGTAAAATAAAATTACAAGTAAACACTAGGAATGTAAATGTAATTCTGCTCAAAATGGAGGCGTTTTTGGAAGAGAAGGCCGAAATGTAGGACGCGTCCGGGAAAAGGAGGGCGTCCGGCAATTACCCGCCCACTGAGGGGGCTGGGCTTCGAATCTGCCCGACTGCGCCTGCGCGGAGTGATTTAAATATCCCGCCCGAGGGGGCGGGGCGTGGAGTGGAGAGAGGCGTTCCTTTCCCGTCCCTCGGCGCTGATTGGTCACTGCTCGGTCGAGGGGGCGGAGTCGGCGTCGTGAGGGCGCTTGGCTGGGCTGCTGCCTCAGCTGACCCACAGAAGACGCCTGAGACGCCGCCAGGGAGCCAGGGGCCTCCGCCATGGGAAAGGAAGGGGAGCGGGGCTGAAGGCCGGGTGAGGGAGGGAGGAGGGATGAGCAGCCCCGCGTCGGCCCCGGGCCCCGGCTCGGGCTCTGCCCCCTGCCGCTTCGCCCACTACTTCGTCCTCTGCGGGATCGACGCCGACAGCGGACTCGAGCCAGACGAACTGGCAGGTAATTGGCCGAAGGAGAGAGAAGGAAGATGGAAGAGAGAGAGAGAAGGAAAGGAGGGAAGGATTTATGGATGGGGGAAGGAGAAAAGAAAGGATGGCAAGAAGGAAGAAAGAGAAGGAAAGGAAGGATGAAGGGATGGAAGGAAAGAAGGAAGGGAGAAGGGAAGAAAAAATGGATGGATAGAAAGAAGGGAGGAAGGAAGTGAGAAAGGAAGGATGGATGGAATGGAAGGAAAGAAGAAAGGAAGAGAGAAGATGGAAGGAAGGAAGAGAGAAAGGCTGGGTGGAAGGAATAGAGAAGAGAAGGAAAAAAGAAAGAAAGGAAAGAAGGGAGGATGGAGGGAAGAGAAAAAAGAAGGATGGAATGGAGGGAACTAAGAGAGAAAGAAAGGATGGAAGGAAGAACAGAAGGATAGGAAGAAGAAAGGATGGAGGTAAGGATGGAATATTGGAAGGAGGAAGAAAGAAAATGGAATGGAGGGAAGGAAAGAAGGAAGAGAAAGAAAGAAAGAAGTGATGGTTAGAAGGAAGGAAGAATGGAAGGAAGAGAGAAAGGATGGAAAGAAAGAAAGAATTGAAAGGAAAGGAAGAGAGAAAAAAGAAAGAAAAAAAGGATGGATGGAAAGAAGGAATCATGGAAGGAAGGAAGGAAGGGAAAGCAGGCAGACAAAGAGCCAGCCAGGCAGCAGTGTGGGTCCTCCTTTTGTTGCTTGGGGCCTGAAGCAGCGCCTGGTCCTGAAGGAGTCTGTAGCCCTGGTTCACCTTGGCTCTTCCCATCCTGTCCCTTTGTGGTTGTGGTTGTTAGCTTCCCTGGAGGGGCCCTGCCTCCTGGCTCCCTGTGGAAGAGGCACCTGCAAGCCCCGCTCTCCTCCTCCTCTGCTCTGCTGAAGCCTTGCAGATTCAGGCCCATGGCCTCCTTCCTGGGCCCCTCCATCTGGCCTGGGGTCCTCCTCTCCTTCTGCATCCCTCCACCTTTCCTGGCAGCATTGATTCCTGTTTCCTCATGATGTGGCCCAAGTATAACAGCCTCAGTTTTGTCATCTTGGCTTCCAGGGAGGTTTCCAGCTTGATCCGTTGGAGGACCCTCAAATTGCCTTTTTGGTCGCCCACAGTATCCTCAGCCCTCTTCTCCAGCACCACGTCTCAAGCAAATTGGTTTTCTTCTTATCCGCTTTCTTCACCGTCCGGCTCTCGCATCCATACACAGTGATGGGGAACGCAATGAATTAAACGATTTTTGCTTTAGCGTTGAGAGTTATATCTTTGCTCTTTAGGATTTTATCCATCTCTTTCATCGCTGCCCTTCCCATTCCTAATCTTCTTCTAATTCAGTGGTCCCCACACCTGCCCCTTTAAGAGATTTTGGACTTCAGTTCCCAGAAGCCTCAGCCGTGTTGGCTAATAGCCTGGGATTCTGAGAGGTGAAGTCCAACATCCATTAAAGAGCAGAGTTTGGGTACCACTGTTCTAATTCCTTGCCTGGGATTATATGTAATTATATGTAATTTTTAACTTGTAAGACGTCTCGATTGTCATTGATAGAGAGGCAGGATATAAATAAAGTTTTATTATTTATTTATTTATGCAGTCTCCATTCCGGTCAGCATTTGCATCCAAGGTCTGATAACCCTTTTCAGTTTCCTCATTATCTAGAATGAATGCTTGGAGATCTTTCTGCCTACTTAACGCAAACCCTTTAATCTTTCAATGGAGTAGTTCACAAAACATACCTTCCCCAAAAGCAACTGCAGTCTAGACTAGTGGTCCCCAAATTGTGCTCTTTAAGAGCTTCTGGACTTCAACTCCCAGAATGCCAGACTATTCGGATTGAGGCTTCTGGGAGCTGAAGTCCAAAATCTCCTAAAGGGCACAGCTTGGGGACCTCTGGTCTAGACCCAAGTAGTTACAAAGGTAGCAATTCATGCTCTTTGGACCCATTTCAGTGCTTACTCCATATTATCAAGGTTGAAATGTCTGTAGAGCCTCCATGATCATTCTTAGTTTCCCTCTTGCTTCTTTGTAAACCGCCTTGATCCTTTGGAAAGGTGGTATATAAATAAAATTTATTATTATTATTATTATTACTTGCTACGTTCCTCATCCTTATCTCCTGCTTTGCCTCTTTTGCAGCTCATTCCTTCCTTCCCCAAATTGTCTTCATCTCGGCTAGTTTTAGGTCCAAAACACACTTCAGAAATAATCCACTTTGAGGCTGCTTTAACTGCTTTGGTTCAGTGCTAGGAATCCTAGGAATTGTAGTTTCTTGTGGCCCCAGGGCTCCCTGACAGAGGAGGCTAAATGGCTCACAAAAAGCAAGTTCCCAAAATTTCCTAGCATTGAGCCTGGGCACTTAGAGCAGTCTCAAACTGAATTGTTTCTGCAGTGTGTTTTGGACCGTAGCCTGCTTTCCTCTTGCCCTGGGGTGGTTTGAGTCAACGCTGGGGGCAAAGCCTTTTGGTGGGACGGTGCCCGTCCTTTTGCCAGGAAAGGGTGAGTTACCCTTTGAGGCTTCAAACCTCCCCCCCTCTACTGGCAAGGACTGTGTGTGTTGTTGTGTAATTCTGGTTGTGTTGATTTATTCTGTGTGCAGCTCAGTCTCTTTTGCTTCCCTCTGCTAAGAATTGAGAGGAGGATGGGGACAGAATTAACAATAAAACTATTGGGTAGGGGGTCTCCTTTATATCCTTTCAAATTGCTTTCCTCCTCCCCTGTTTTTTGTTCCAGGATTTCTTTCTGGCTATTCCCCAGATAGAACCTCAGGCCCATTAATTTCTGGAGATCTAATTCCTAAGCCTAGCTTTTCTTCCTCTCCTCCTCTTTTTTCACATTTTCCTCTCCTCTCCAAAATCGTGATGCCTCCAAATTGCAGTGGCTGGTTTTGGTTATGTCACTGCCAAGGGTAACCACGTTTCAGTGCAGTCCTGCTCCTTATCGCAGCTTCATTTGCTCACCTCTCCTTCCATCCCCCTCCGTGTCCCTTTGGCTTATGCTTGCATCACAGATGTTCTGTTGTGTTGCAGTTGCGTTAACCTGAATAATCTCTAAACTGGGTCCAAAGAGCACAGAAAGCTACCTTTGTAACTGCTCGGGTCGAGACTGCAGCATGCTTGCCTCTGCTTTTGGGGAAGGGATGGTTTCTGATCCCACAAGGGGATTGCATTTAGTAGTGCAAAAGATCTACATGAATCAATCCTAGATAATGAGAAAATTGAAATAGTCAAAGCATTGCCATACCTTGGGTCATACATGAATCAGAGTGGAATCAAAAAAGGGTAGGATTCTACAAAAAAGTAGAAGAAGGGTAGGAATGGAAAGGGCAGCGATGAAAGAGCTGGATAAAATCCTAAAGAGCAAAGATATAATTCTGAATGCTAAAGTAAGGATCTGTCAAAGCCATCTACTCCCCCTTCACCCTGTATGGATGTGAGAGTGAAGAAAGCGGATAGGAAGAAAATAAATTCATTTGAGATGTGGATGGCCACTTATTATTATTTTTTTATTTTTATTTTTATTTATATCCCACCTTCCTCCTAGTACAGGGACTCAAGGCAGCCAAGAAGACAAACAAATGGGTCCTTGAACAGATCAAGCCTGATCTCTCCCTAGAAGCCAGGATGATTAAATGGAGGCTGTCGTATTTTGGCAGTTAACAACAACAACAACAATTAAATTCTCTGTGGCAAACAGTGGGAGTGTGCAATACTAATTAATATTTCAACATGTTTCTGAGTTTGGTTGTCTGCTCTGCAGGCCATCATAGTAGCCTGTAGGGTGAAACCAGCGTTTTAATTAAATTGTACTCCTTAGGGCAAGGATTTCTAACATTTTTTGCCCCTTTTGGGTATGACGCCAAGAAGCTTTAGAACAATGTTTTGTTTTTAAAAGGGCAAAAAAGAGGGCCTTTATATAACACAGGTAAAATGCATTGCAAACTGCAGATGTATTTGTAAGGCTGGGTGAATCTCCTGCTGTAATGCATCCTCACCTATTACTCATACCATGCTAGTGTTGTGGTGGACGCCCTGCAAAAGTTAAGAAGCACAACACTGCTTGCAAATCTGAGGCTTGCAAATCTCAGATATTCTAGGGAGGAAAGATGCTTAAGAGGCATTGTTTAAGGAAAACCCCACTTTTAAGAAGAAGGAAATACCTGTAATCTTAGAATCCAGGGGAATCAATAATCTTGAGTCCGGATCATTATTTTGCATTAGCTACCAATACCACAAAGCCCTAGATCCTCATTCCATTCAAATGCTCATTCAAATAGTGGATGGATTTTATTCATTTTCTACTTGTCTTCCCCACCCCCAAGCTATCTGGATGTAGTGCCCTTGTAGCAGTTTGCTTGTGAACTGATTGAAATTATGTATATCCGTCAGCACTAATCCTAAAAGCATGTGCATGTCTTGGAAAACACTGTTCATATAATTTTTAGTGGTTTCAGTAGGATTTGCTAAAGATAAATTTTTCACTGTTTTTAAAAGTGGGAGAGATGCCAAAGACCTCAACTGCATAATTAGCTAACCAGCTGTGCAAGGAAAGGAAAATTTGTCACAATAGAGACTGACCTGCAAGAACTACCCCAAAACACTAGGAAAAATGTCTTCTTTGGGAAGGGGTTCATTGCAGCTTTCAAATCAGATAAAATGGTGCCTTTTTCATAAAAACAAAAACAAACCCTCCTCCAAATCTTACAGTATTCCTTTCCAATGGGGAGGGACAAGAAAAGTAATGCCCCATCATAGTTTTAATCTATTCAGTGCATAAAGGTAGTTAACCCCTATGCATAACATTATACATTCTAGTTTTAATTACTGGTAAGTAAGCACATAGTTTTTCTATTAATATTAGGCCAAATCTGAAGGTGGATCACATGTTTAAATAGCTTAAAAAAATTGAAAACTACAGCTTCTGTTATGTAACTGGCTTTATTTGTAATTTGTCAGAGAACAAAATAGTTGACTAGAAAATTATTTTCAGATTTTTTGAGGGGATGTATGACTTGTTTCAGGATGGGGAACTATTTTAATTTTCAGTAGGTATGGAAGTATATCTGCCACAAATAAAAAACATGTATAGCTTTTGTTAAAATAGAGGTAAATTTTATTTAAACATTTTGCATGCTTTTTATTAAAGTTAAGGTCCAAAGCACACTGCAGAAATAATCTGGTGTGAGACTGCTTTAACTGTCTTGGCTCAGTGCTAGAGAATTCTGGGCATTGTAGTTCATTGTGGCACCAGAGCTGTGACAGAGAAGGCTAAATGTCTCACCAAACTACAGCTCCCAGAATTCCTTAGCATTGAGCCAGCACAATTAAAGCAGTCTTAAACTGGATTATTTCTGCAGCGTGTTTTGGACCTCAATACCACTTCTTTAAGTGATAAATCCTGTGTTGTTAATGTAAGAGGACTTGATGTTGAACAGAAGAGGCTATGATATAGTATAGCTTTGTTTCAAGGCAAATACAATGGACATTCCACATTCTCTAAGGTTAGGGACACAAGATCCCTGTGAAAGTGAAAAAAACCACAAATAAAAAACCACTTTTTTATGCCTGAGAGAACACCTCTCTAGGAATCTCTAGGTCTTCCAGGGCAATTCTGTGATCAAGATCTACCAGGAGTTGACCATGAAATTGTGTTGGAACAACCTACAGATGCCTAGAGAAGTGTTTTCTCTAGGAATCTTTAGGTCCTCCAGCATGACTTAGGTCCTCCAGAGTCACACTGGAGGACCTAAAGATTTCTAGAGAGAACATATTAATAAAATCCATGAATAATCAAATCCAAAATATCAAAGCCGCAAATGTCTATAGCACTGTATGGAACTTAAAGCAAGTAACTAGTGCAATCATTTGCACAGGCCTTTATCCTACATAGGCTCTGAATATCCCGGCCTAGATGTAATAAAGAGGATCCATGCATGGAGTCTGGCTTTGATGCACATAGCATACCAGTATGCTGCCTCAACAACCTCAACCCTATCCAATTTTGCATATGGATGCTGCGTTTCTGCATTGTATTCAAATGCTCGCCCTCTAACGCTTTCTGATGCAATTAGGACACTAAATTTCTCCTTAAGCAATGCTAGAGCTGATCAGAGCTAGGAAGACTAACTTTTTGAGGCTACCAGAATCTCAGCAGAGATTCACTGGTAACTTTTCCTAGTTCTGGAGCTGCTTTGGGCTATGTAATTCCATATGTGTTTTAATATAGTTAGAGCCTCTGAAATTATCTGTTTTACCTGTTGCAGATTCAGCATTCTGGCAGACTTGAAAGCTTGTGTGCAATTTTATAAAAATAGTAGAGCTCTATGGCCTGTTACAGACTGCCCAAATAAAGCTGCTTGGGGTCTCTTTGGAGGTATGCTATTTAAATGATGCATGCATCCTAAGAATCCGGAAGCTGCACCAAAGCTGCCCTCCAGTGCTTAGGAATGGAGTGTGGCTTTGGCGCGACCTCTGGACTCTTAGAACCCATGCATCATTTAAAGAGCATACCTCCAAAGAGACCCGAAGCAGCTTTATTTTGGCAGTCTGTAACAGGCCATTGACTTTTGTGAACTAATTTATAGTCTTTTAAGGTGCCATAACACTTTATTTTTGCTGCAACAGGCCACTTTTGTGAAGATTTCACAATTTTGTGATATTCTAGTTATTCCTGATAAATTTAATTAGATTTTTTTTTTTTACAGATTAACATGGCTGCCTTTGATTTTTGTTGCAGAATATAAACTTTAATTTAGGCCAATGCAGTTAATGCTTATCATTCAGTGAAAGACAAATGGGGCTGTCCATACTCTGTTTCTCCCTTCCCCTTGCTTCAGTTTGCATAGAAGCTTTTTAAAAAAAAGTCCCTCAGGCTGACATTGAAGGTAAATCAACCTTGATTTGCATAGTATGACCTTTGGGAGTTTTAAGATGGAGTAATTTTCAGTTCCTCTTTCTGAAAATAGTTGCATTTACACAGTAGTGTTGATTAGGAAGTTTTCACTACCTGTTAGATCTTCAAGGTGTTGACTGCTGTTCTTAAAGCTGTCAAGACAAATTTGTGCAGTCCTTAAGGCTGAATGCAGATGTACACAACAATTTGGTGTCCTTTGTTGTTTCCTGCCTCGATCTTCAATGGGAGAGGCAGGATACAAATTATTATTAATTAATTAATTAATTAATTAATTTTAACCATAATCTGAAGTTATTTGTTAATTTTTCTTCAGATAATTGGTAGTAAGGATACTGTTAGATTCTCTACAACTTGGCTCTACCAGTTTAATGCATCAAATCAGATACTACAGTCCAGGAAAGCATTTTTGTTTCTGTGAAGGTGTCATCTACTATATTAGATCTTAAAACATAAGAGCATATCCTCCAAAAAACAAACTCCTTCTAACTTCATATATCTTAACCACTCAAGGGAGATCAAGTAGTTATTTGCTTTGCTTGGGGCTGTCATCTGCTTTTGATAAATGTTATTTGTGTCTTGGTTTAGTTCCCCCCCCATTAATTTCCAATTGATTGATTAAGCTTGCCTGCACACAAAAAGGATCTTTAGTAGGCAAAAGAGAAGAGATTTGGCATATATGTTGACAGTTTATAAAGGTGCTGTTAGTCTGAAGAGCTAATACTGGCCTCTACATGGATCAACACCTTGATGTAATGCATTGTATATGTTTTGATTAATTGGGCAGATATGAAGCTGGCTAATATGCAAGATCTTGGGACTTGCACAAAAGTCTTCAGTCGTTCGGTGTTGAACCTTTGGCTGCAAGCTTTAATTTGTTTAATTGGCAGATTAAAAAACAAAATTATTGCCTTTCAAGGATGCTATGGACTGGGTTGCTGGTTGTTTTCTTCTTGTTATTAAAATACATTAGTATATTTGTGTGCCTTCCAGTCACCTGTTGATCTATGGCTACCCCCTCAATTTCATGGGGTTTTCTTAGAAAAGAAATGCTTAGAGGTGGGTTTGCCAGTTCCTTCCTCTGAAATATACTTGGTTTTAAATGCTTTTAATATATTGATAGCTTCTATGGGAACCATTCCTAGCTTCTTGGCAGGATACCAATTTCTGAATGAATAAATAATAAAGCTTTAGTTGATTAATTGGTAGGTCAGATTTAATTGTAGGGGCCTGAAGTTAAGAACATGTTTGTTTGTAAGCTATTCTGTCTCTAGTGTATTATTTGAAATGGGGAATTAAGAATAAAATATTGAAAATTATAAGTGTCTCTTATTGGTTAAACAGATTCTTTGCCTTTCTGAAAGAACAGTTTAATGTTCTTGGTGTTGCATATGTACTTCCATTTTATGGCACTTTACAAAGTGCTAAAAAAACTTTCTTCCTAGCGCCAAGGCTGATCACATCTTGATGCTTTCCATAAAGCTCCTCTATTCCATTAGCTCCTCTAATGACTTATAAAGCCTTATACAGCTTGAGGCCAGGCTATTTGGAGGACTATGGCGGGTTACAAACTGCCGAAAAGTGGCGCTCTGCTGCCGCCGCCGGTTGCTGCGTCTGGAAACTGCAGTAGCCAAACCGCGCGGTTCCCAGACGCAGCAAAGAAGAAGCGCCAAAATGGCGCTTCTTCTTCTGTTCCAGATGGGACGCTGCGAGGCACTACTCGCGCACTCGCGGCGTCACATCCGGGGCGTGACGTGCAGACTCTAAGCGTCCAGCACGTAAAGATGGCAGCGCCCGTGTGTATAGGGCACTGCCATCTTTACGCCCTCGTCACTTGCTAGGGGTGAGGCCGGTATGGATGCAAGGTCCTCGGCCAACCCCTAGCATGTGACGGGGGCGCTGCAAAGGCCTGTTTGTAACGGGCCATAATCTCCCGTTATGAGAAAGCTAGCATGGTATAGTGGTTTGAGCATTGGACTAGAACTCTGGGAGACTAGCCACTTCATTCAGCCATGGCAACCCATTGGGTGACCTTAGGCAATTCACTCACTCTTTGCTTTGGAGGAAAGCAATGGCAAACCCCCTCTGAACAAATCTTGCTAAGAAAACATCATGGTACGTTCACCTTAGGGTTACCATAAGTAGGAAATGATTTGAGAAATCAGTATACAAAGAGATCTTGTATCACCCTTGAGACTAACTGAAAGAAAGAAGCTGGTAGCATGAGCCTTTGTAGACTTGAGCCTTCTTCCTCAGATGCATGTTATATATGCATCTGAGGAAGTAGGTTAAAGTCTACAAAAGCTCATGCTACCAATTTCTTTCTTTCCATTAGTCTCAAAGGTACCACAAAATTCCTTTGCATTAAATACATCTATTGCTTTTTACAAATCATACCCAATGTGTAGTAAATACAAAAGTAACCAGATACTTGAAAATAACAAAACTGTTATAATTGAGTCCTTGTAACAGAACTGTTTATTTAATTTTAAAAACTTTTGTATCAAAGATGTTTGAAATATGGGACACGAAATAAATATAACAAATGCTTTAGTTACAGCAGAATAGAAGGACCAAGCGGTTGTACAATATTATCTTTTGGACAATCAAATGATTTAAAAATAAACTTATCTCCAGGCCTAATTACAATAAATCTTCCCATTCTTTTGGTTGCTATATTGTACTTTGCTTGGAGTTGGTCCAAATGTTGAGATGTCCTTAGAGTTTACAACCTGAGGACAGGTGAAATGAGTCAGCATTCCAGCATCATCTAGAACTCTGTCCTTTATGATTGGAGGAACTGAGCTGGTGGAGGTGGGAAGCTGATGTTAATATTTCATTTGTATATGCTTAAGTGGAAATGAACACTTCCATTTGGAAGACAGGCTAACATAGTAGGCCCTATCTGCATAAGATGTCCAAAGCTGGACCTTTTATCGGTTGAAAGTACGGGGACATTTTCCTACTGGATCACTGCAGATGAATTAAGACTCATTTATATTGGTCTGTTAAGTGTAAAGGAAGGTACCCTTTGAACGCTTTGTATTACAGATCCCATAAACCTTAGTTACTGTAGCCAGTGGCCATTGATGGGTAGAGTTGTCCAAAACATCTGGAGGGCACTCAGTTACCTGTCTCTGGTTTATAGAGAGATCTTGTAGCACCTTTGAGACTAACTGAAAGAGAGAAGTTGGCAGCATGAGCTTTCGTAGTCTTTAGTCTACTTCCTCAGATGCTTTTGTTGGAGTGGAAACCAGGGACAGACATAGTCACCCCTTTGTTCTTCAAATCCGCGTCCCTTGCCTGTTCGTGGGCGGCAAATGGAAGGGCACAAAATCAGCGGTGTGCTGCCATTCAAGTCAATGGGGCTTGAATAGTGGTGATTTTCCATTTTCATGAGGGGGGGAGTCCAGATTGGATCCGCTGTGAAAATGGAGGGGCCACTGTATATATATCTGTCCCTGGCTTCCATTCCACCAAAAGCATCTGAGGAAGTAGACTGAAGTCTATGAAAGCTCATGCTGCTAACTTCTTTCTTTCAGTTAGTCTCAAAAGTGCTACAGGATCTCTCTACATACTGATTTTAGATCATAGATCAAGAAACTTTTAGGTTACATTTAGTTTGGCTATGCCTTGAATCTTTAAACTATAGTGTATCTTAGAACTGTTGATTGAGGTTACTGTAAGACAAAATGTCTTGCGAAGTGTTACAAGATCTCTACATGCTGGTTCTACAGACTAACACAGCTATATCTTTGAATTCTGTCTCTGGTTTAGTATTAGGTTTGGATGATGCAACCTATGAATCAGACCGTTTGGTTGCCCTGCCTAGTTCTGTTTATACCCAATTGGCAATGGCTTTCTCTTTCTCTGATACTATTATTATTATTATTATTATTATTAACCTTTATTTATAAAGCGCTGTAAATTTACTAGGCAAAGATCCTGGAGGATCTTTCCACTGGAGATGCTGGGGATTAAACTTGAGATCTCAAACATGGAATGTGTGTGCTTTGCCACTGAGTGGTAGGCCTTCCTGGTAAGAATACTCTGTCATCTTGATGAAGGAATTCAGCAAGGATAAATCTGTGCTAGTCTGTAATGTTAGACAGAGAAAAGGTGTGGTAGAAATTTTATTTGACCTGTGAGTATCCTTATACCCCACATTTCCTTGGAAGGGCTCAGTGTAAGTGGTAGATCTCCATCTAGGCATTGCTTATCATCTCCCATCCCAGTCATCATTTAAGGTCAGAACTACTTAACTTCAGAGGTAGAACTGCATTGCATTCTTGCAGTCTGTTCCCTGGGCCAGTCTTAAAAGTGATATATTATGACATGAGCTCTTGTAACCCAGAGTACGCTTCATTGGATGGATTAGGCAGACTCTGAGTTGCAGTACTGTAGAGGATTAACAAAGGGAAGAGAAGGAAGAAACAATGAGAATAAAAATATCTCACCCTCTTAGTTACCATGTTAGACACAGTGTTGCTATTTTATGTTGGAAGTAATTGAAAATTAGTAATAACTAAGGGTGGCTGTTATATCAGAATACAATTTCGCTGTTCCTAGCCATTGGCCTTGCTGGTTGGGAATCGTAGGAGTTATAGTACAGCACACCTGGATGCTAACTGGATTGGGGAAGCTATGTTAGCACATACAAACCTAACCCAGTCCTGTGAATGATTATCGAGATGAGAGACAAGCATGGTGAATTCAGTGGGGATTGTTCCTAAATATATAAGGGGATAATAGTATAGCATTAATAATGGCTGGCCTAAACCACTTTGCAACCTGAGGCGGAACAGAAAGCAGCAATCTAGGGAGCATAGTCCCCTAGGGCAGTCAAGTGTTTTTGGTACTAGTGGCAGAAGATCTCACAAAAATCTCTCCCCACTCCTGGAAGCAAAAATATAATAAGTTTAATGAACAACCATTTGTTGTATTTTCACAACAGCCAAAAATGGCTGCCTGAGGTAGATTCCTCATCCTACCAAATGGTGGAGCCAGCTCTGGCTTTAATCTGGAAAAATGGCCATGCAGGAATGGAACATCCTCTTGATCTATAAATATAAATAGAAAGAAAAATTCATTTTTAGCAGATTTTTAAAATAATTTTCCCCTTGCTTTTGTTTGCATTCACATTTGGGTTATAAGTGTGCTAAGGACACTGAATTATCCAAAGTGATCTCAAAGGGATACTGAGGTGGCTCTTTTGTGGTAATCTAAAAATTATGATTTGCCGTTTTTTGTTGGTAGGGAAACAGAAAGCACACATCAAAAGTATCTGAGAAGTGTTTGGCTTCTGATGAACGAAAACTTGTTTACTAGGGCACAGTGACATTGCTAACACTGTTCCAAGTTCAAGTTCTCCTTGACACCATAAGCAGGCGATTGGGGAAAAAAGAAGAGCATGTTTCATCAAGATTTTTCATAGTTCAGTTGTTCTGTTGACAGCGATGTTCACTCTGCATACCAAATATGGAGCGATTCGTTTGAAACAGATTTTTAAAAATGTGCACCTTAAAAGATGTCATTTCTATTGCCCTTCAAACTAATTCCCTGATTAATAATACCAGGAACCTGTTAAGCAATAACATATCTGAAGAATGAATTTGAAAGATATCCTCTTGCTAATATGCCAGCTACATAAAATAGGCATAAAGGGTAATATAAGCATAAACGCCCCTGCTTTGAACTGTTTTGAAGTTAATTTGTTATTGAGGCAGGATACTTGTTCATAGGAATTTCTGAGAGGAAAGAGTCTCTCTGGTTATTGAACTTCTCAGTGTTGATGTTGTAAAGAAATATTGCTGGGAGGAAAGAGAAAATGACATTTATAAAGCCAATCATTTGGAATGTAGAAACCTAGTTTCTGCAAAGGCTTTGAAATGTGTGACATGTGTTCTGTATATGGTTTATTTTTTAGTCAAGGAAAGCCCCTTCTCTTTGGTTGTCCATGAATTGTGTGCTCACAACTTTTGTGGGTGTTGCACTTTAAGGGAAAGCCACAATCTCTGTCAGACCTACGACTGCCACTTTTGCAGAACTGCATCTTAAAAGAAAATCTAGGGGAGTTGAGGAAAGTTGAGCCGGAAGGTGAGAAAATGCAAATCCTAGAGCAGAGGTCCTCAAGCTTTCTATCCTGCAGGATCCAACTGAAGGCTAAAATAAAATCACTGAGACATATCATCTGCAAAATGGTGGTGGATATAGTCAGAAATAGTTACAAAATGGCAGCAAATGTAGTTTGATCCAGAAAACAGGACAGTTGCCACTGAAGGCAACACTAAAACTGATTGAGAAAAATGGTGGGCATATTAAAACATATTTTTGAAAAGTAATATTGCATGTGTGTGTGCCTTCAAGTCCCTTTCAGCTTGATGGCCACCCCATGAATTTCATAGGGTTTTCTTAGGTAAGGAATCCTCAGAGGTGGTTTTGCCATTTCCTTCCTCTGAAACATAACCTACAGAACCGGGTATTCATTGGACATTTAGGCCCTAATATTTATTAGGGTATTTAGGCCCTAATGTTTTTGTTGTTGTTGTGCATCTTCAAGTTGTTTCCGACTTACGGTGACCCTAAGGGTTTTCATGGCATTTTCTTGGCATGAAGGAGGTTTGCCATGGCCGCCTTCTGAGGCTGAGAACATGCGACTTCCCCAAGGTCACCTAGTAGGCTTACGTGGCTGAGCTGGGATTCAAACTCTGGTCCCTGTAGTCATAGTCCAATACTCAAACTACTACACCAAGCTGGCTCTTAAAAGTAATATTAAAAGTTATTAAATCACGATTTTAAAAGAAACCAGTTTCTTTTAGTCATGGGTTATTTTTTTTTTATATGATTCTTCAATGCACCATTTGGTCATTTTCTTAGAAATCCTTTCTCTTATTAGTTCAGTCTCATGCTTCTCATATGTCCTTGGGGCATCAGCATTTCTTTTGGCATGGAGAAAATCTTCTGTACTTCCTAAAATGGTTTAATAATATTTCAGTGAAAAGTATTCTGAACTACATTAAAAAGAGAAATGATATCCCTGGGTCACCTTCACTATAGCCTGAAGCAGATGTTGCCAACTATGTGTGACTTATAGTGCAATCTTGTGGATACCTAGTCAAACATAAGCCATACCGAATTCAATGGGACTCAGTCCTAGTGAAAACAAAGCCCAGAGAGATTATAAAACCTGTATTAGGACTAGCTATAAATTCTATAATAGTGGTAAAAAAATCAGGTAGTAGACAGGAAGAAAATGGTAGAGGTCCAAAAATCTGGCTATATATTTTAAATAATTGAAGTCTGTGATCAAACTGAGTCCTAGGATGGGGAGTTTAGTTACTGATAAGTATAATGTACTGCACATAATGTGCAGTAATATCTCTAAAGCAACCTTTCCCAAAGTATAGCCTCCTAGATATATTGGACTATAGCAGGGCTTAAGAATCATGTGGCCCTCCAGTTGTTAAACTGCAACTTTGAGAATCCTTGATCAGTAGCTTGCTAAATAGGGCTTCTGGGAGTTGTAGTCCAGCATCATCCCCACCCCTGGGCTATAGTCTGGACTATACTCCCGCAAAATGATTTCTCAGAGTTTAAGATCTGATGTTGGGAAGTAATAGTTCAAATATTTTGAGATATAGAACCATATTCAGGTATTTGGTCCAGGAATGTGTACTTGGATTCTGCTAACCATGTTCCTTCTGCCAGATGACAGCAAGGCCATTGTGTGACATCGAAAAATCAGAGGAAATAGAAGCTGTATATAGTGTTAATGCAGAAAATGAGACTGATTAGAGGTTATATTATGTAGCAAAATTAGTATTCAAAGATTCTTGGGTTTCCCTCCCCTTTCCTCAGCTCTTTTTCTGAAATGGAGTGCTTTCAGTGTTTACTTGACACTGTGGAGAAGACTGAGCTCAGAATACACAATAACATCCTTTGTGTTACTAGAATGTTGATGGATTTTTTTAAAAAAAATCTTTAACCTTTATCCAGTTTCTGATAAAACTGGCAACAACAAAGAGACACTGGGTTTCTTGGATTTTCAGGGGAGTATCTGTGTTAGTCGACTGCAGTGAAAAACAACAATCTGGTGGCAAATGTTTCATGCACATGTTTGGGTAGATGGAGGATGTGCAAGAACAGATACAGTATTCAAAAAACTTGAATACTGGCCATTCTCATAACAGTGTTGGTTAATAAATAGTATTTAAGTGATAACATTGTGATTCTAACATATATAAACAAATTAGCACATGTATTGCAATGAGCAGGCAACTTTTCTGGAATTTTGTGTGAAATTTTGCTCTGTCCCAGCTTTCAGGTGCAGGTTTTCTGGCTGGTTTTTGATGGGTTTCTGAGATTTGGGGTTGGGTTGGGTGGCATTGAGTAAAACCATTGCTACAGATGGCATTTTGGAGTAATGTTTTGCCTAGGGGAAAAAAAAGAATGGTGAGGTGTCTGGGGACTTCGGGCAAGTCACATTCTCTCAGCCTCAGAGGAAGCAAAGGTAAACCTGCTATAAGAAAATCCTGTGATAGGGTTGCCTTAGGATTCCTGTCATTTGTAAATGACTTGAAAGGCACATAACTGAAAAAAGAAGAGATTTGGCTTCATGTGGCCAGTGATCCACATTTTCCCATCCCTGCTCTAGTTGAATTTTTATGGGTGGGAATAGTAATCAGTAGACCCAGTGGAAATAGACATGCAAAAAGTACAAATGGTGCCTAACAAATTCAGAAAGCTTATGGCCAATAAATTTTATTAGTCTATAAGAGGATACAAGACTCTTTGTATGTTTCTTAGAGTTGTGTATCTTTGTACCATTCTTTGTACAGCAATGAAAAATGTTAGTGATAGATTCAATTCCTACGTTTCTCATAATTGCCTGGAAAACTATATTTCTAATATATATTCAAACCTAGTAAAGTTATATTAAAAAGTCATACATAATACATCTCATGTTCCTAAAGTAACAGAGTGATGTTAGATCTATAAAGGCAGCCTTAAGAAACATATGACATATGTTTCAGTTTTTCCCTATAGGGAAATATCCTCCCCCATTTCAGAAATCTGGAAATAATACATCTCTAAGTAAGGGAAGAATGCATAATCCAGTAGCTTTGCTCCTAGACAGCTTCTGGTAGTATTTTGATTGTTGTGTGAATTTGCAGGTGGTTGAGGATTGTGTGAAAGATTGTACAGACTAGCTTTTTGGTTGGGACAGCAATAAATGGACTTTTCTTTAGAGGAGGAAGGAATATAGTAAATTGGGATTTATTTATGGATCTCACAACTTTGGTTGCTACCACTGCTCACTGAAAAGAAAGTTGGGGAATAAACCACCATTTCATCTGAAAAACCTTCTGGCATTTTGGCGGGTTACAGCGGCGGTCTGCCGCCACTGCCAGTTGGTCCGCGGGGGAGCCGGAGCCTCCACACGGAGCGGCTCCCATGCGGACCCAAAAAGAAGCTCCAAAATGGAGCTTCTTTTTGAGTCGCTTTTGTGACGTAGCGAGGCGCCAGGGGCGCACTCGCTACGTCACAAAGGACGCGACGCGTACGGACGCTCAGCGTCCGATACGTCAAGATGGCAGCGCCCGTATGAACAGGGCGCTGCCATCTTGTATGTATGCAATACGTATTAGGGTTAGGGGGGTACGGAAGCACCGCCCCTTCCTAACCCTAGTACGTATTGTATACGTACTATTTGGCGGTGTGTAACCCACCTTTGTAATCTTTTAATAGGAAGGGGAATCTTGCTATATACCTGTTTCACTATCCCATTGTCAAACAGTTGTCAGCACTCTTTTCTTGTAACAACATGAACTGAGCTTCAAGGTTGTGCAGTATTTGTGACTGTTTAAAAAATGTATATCATTGCAGTATGTATGAATGTACAATTGGCTCTCCGTATCCACCAATTACTTACCCATGGATTTAACCATCCATGGTTTGAAAATATCATTAAAAAAATTCCAAAAAGCAAACTTTGATTTTGCCATTTTATTTTAGGGACACCATTTTGCTGCACTATTGTATTTAATTGGACATGTTGATGGGACATTAGCATACACAAATTTTGGTATCCACAGGGGGTCCTGAAATTAAACCCCAACAGATACCAAGGGTCACTGTATAACTTGCTTGTTTATAGCAGTAACTTTGGTTTATCAGTGACTGACATTAAACTGATTTCAAAATACCTATCCAAAGTATTGTACAGTGCGCCTGTGCTATACGCGGCTTTGAGCGAATGTGCTTAGGCTGCAGGGAGCGCGCAGGGCGGCACGTCCCATTCAGATGAATGAGCTGTGTGCCCATGGCGCGTGCTCCGCTGTGCGCATGAACCCCATTCACTTGAATGGGGTTTGAGCATAGGCGGAATTTGCCTTATGCGGGGGTCTGGAACGGATCCCCCACACAAGGCGAGGTTCCACTGTATTGAATCTGGAGCTCCCAAGCTCCCTAGCCATCATGGATGGTTTAACTGTTCCAGGTGATTTCATCTGGTCCAACATTCTCTTGTCATCACTAGCCAGTCAAAATTAAGGACAGAAGCTTTCTCTTGTCATCCCATATGAACGGGAGGGAATGGGACATGTCAAAATATTCATACTTTTGTACACCTGTAATTAAAGATTAATCCAGTTCTAAACTTACTTTCACGGAACATTGAACTTACATCAAGACAGATGTCTGGCAAAAATCTTGTGTAGTGGGGATGTGAGTGTGATGAAGTTGAGTGGGTGCTATCTCATGAGGCTCTGTCACACGACATAATTATGGCACTATGAATCCATTTTAACTACCATGATTTTATACTATGGACTCATTGGATTTAGGGTTTAGAGAGAGGGGCGTTTAGAATTGTCTTCCAAAGAGCACAAAAGTCTCATCAAATTACAAACCCCAGGATCTCATAGGATTTAGCCATGGCAGTTAAAGTGGAATCAGAATGCCATACGAGTTGAGTCTCCCTTATCCATAATTCCAGGATCCAAGAATCGACCACATGTGTGACTGAAAGGCTGCCAGCTTTGCTTTCTGATGGTTTGATTAATGCAAACTTTGTTTCACGCAAAAAAATATTTAGAATATTGTATATAAGACTACCTTCAGACTATGTGTATAAGGTATATATCAAACATCAACTGTAGACTTGGGTCCCATCTCCAAGATGTCATATTATGTTTATGCAAATATTCCAAAATCTGAAAAAAATCCAAAACACTCTGGTCCCAAGCATTTTGGATAAGGGAGACATCCTGTATTTCTATAGTGTAACAGGACCCATGCAATCACAAGTAAAGGAATTACAAAGTGGTAAATCATTGCTAACGTATAACATAAAATCTGATCATGCTGTCCATTCAAAATTATTATTTAGCCACTTTAGTTTATGATTAATGAAAGAGTGTAATTCAGGTTACCAAATCAATGTGCATATAAAAACACATACAAATGGAAACTTTTATTGTATATTCAAACATGAGCTGTAACAATGTTACTATTTATTTAAATATTAATTATTAACTAGTAACAAAGCAGATAGATCATAATTAGCAGTGTAATGCGACAAGAGTGTACCTTTTTCTAAAAAAGCTGCAAATTTATTCAATTTTTGAACTAGTACAGGGTGATTATTTTCAGATACTGGAGCATATAATATTGAAAATATGTATGCACATAGAGCTGGTGGAAGTAATATTTCTGATGAGCACGCATAGTATCTTATGTATAAAACAAGATGCTATGACCACCTTCAGAATAATGGATACCTTTGAGGAATGAAACAACTGTTAGTTTTTAGAAATATTTTACTTATTCTCAATGTGCCCAAACATTTGAAATAGTACTTGTTGAAAAATAATTTCTTCCCCTTTTTTCCTGATTGGATGGGAATCCCTCTTAGAATGTTCTTTCAGAACAAATGTCTTGCATGCCCCCTACTTTGTCTTTTAAGAACAATGCAGTGCTTTTTGAGAGAAGCCCTCCTCACCATGACCATGACTGTAGAAAGTTTAGTGCCCTGATTAATTCCACTATTATGTCTTCCAGAAGGAACATGTTTTGTTTTGTGAATTCTGGGTGGATTGGGTCTCCATCAGACATAATGCAACAGGAAGGTGCTAAGAAGCCTTTGAAGCATCCGAGGTAGTGTCTCTTTGGAGGTTGCCAGGTCTTTTGTCTTATTTTTGCTACATTATGAATACTGTATTCATAATGGCACTTCATTGCCTCAAAGATTTTGCCACATTACTAAAGTAGTTCATAGGAACTGGCAATCAACTATTCCATGTGTTTCAAGTATTAACAATTTATTTTAATTCTACATATTTGATTAAGAGATGTGTTCATATGCCTGGTTTGTTTTCATCATCTGTGCAGAGGCATGACCAAAAATGTTATGATGTTTATTTTTAATCAGAAGAAAATCCTAATGTGTCCATGCTCATGTTCTTTCAAGTATGCTTAGTAAATTGTAATTCAAATGTATCATGCTTAATCTAAGTGTAATCCTATACATGATTTATTGTCCAGCTATACTTTTTCAGTCAGTGACAAAGGGTTGAAACAGACGGTCCTGATGGTGCGGCTTGAACACAGAGTTGGGGCTGCAGCAACCACCTACCATGCCCCCAACCTGGCTGTTAGCCAGCTCAAAAAATAAGCAGCAGAAAGCTGCTCCTTTTTGAGCTGGTAAAATGCCCACTTTTCTGCCGCCACTGTGGCTTTGCGGCACTTATGTGGTGCAAAGCTTCTAAACACCGCACCGCCAGAGCTCCACAAAGCTGTCCGCTATGTGGTTGAGTGGGTTTCTTCTATAAACGACACACCACCAAGCTGCTGGGAAGCTGCTGCAAAGGGGCCATCTGTTTCGCCCCTTAGTCTAGGATAGTGCTTCTTAAGATGTATGATGTGGGGTATTGCCAGCATATTTGTACCCAGCAACTACAACTGATTCCTTCTTGCCTGTAGACTTGCCATAGACCAGTAACCAATACCTTATGGACTGGCACCACTTTAAGTAGCCCTAATGTGCACACTGAGGAGTGTGAGGCCTACATTGGGCCTTAGAACAGTATCATCCAAAATTTACAAAACAATGATAACATTATTGGGTCACCCAAAATGCACGTAACACATGTTGCAAGCTTTTGAAGCTCCACTGACTCCTTCATCAGGCAAATGTGTTAAAAATTATACAAGAGAAAGAAATGAGTGTTTTTTTAATGATGTTAGTCATAGCCCTGCATTTGGTCAAGATGTGATTGTTGTCCTCAGTTCAGATGACCCTTCTAAATGTCAAGATTGGGCCTTAGTATGAAACTCGACAAGATACAGTACAGTAATGCAAGCAAACAGATTTTTCTCCTCAAGGATTTTATCTAAAAAATATAATGTTGTTTAAGTATAAACTCTTAATGTTGGATAACATTAAAGGAATTATTTGTCCCTTTTTAAAAAGTCTCTTTCACATCACAGGTGTTTTCTAGCTATAGTTACTCATTTGAACTCATTTCTTTCTGTTGTTATCAAACATTTTTCAGCCCATGGCTTCTGTGCCTGTAGCCTAGCCATGGTGGATTCTTATTGTGGCTCACTGCTATTACCTTGATTATATTCTGAGACATACAGTTGACAAATGATTTAGTGGGATGGTATGAGCTTTCCCCTGAAGGCAGTAAAACCTTAGTGACACCAGTTTTGTCATCTTGGAGGCAAAGTGATGGGGCAACAAGTGAACCAAGGAATGTTGTTTGGAAACTAGCTTCAAATCGTGGCATTGCAATCCTGATCTGTATCCTTTGCCATAAATGTATGTATTGAAATGATATGCTTAACTGTCGAAGAGGCCATAGCAGACGGAGTAGTCACCATCTTTCAGGAGATACTCTATTTGATCATAATACCTCATGAATTGTGTTGATTCCTACCCATGACATCACGAGTTCAGCCATTCTATTTAGGATGGAAACTCGGTCTGTCAGTGTCTGCAGCTGTTGTTCAAAATAGAATGCAGTTGTCATGTGATAAGCTGTATGGCTGTCAAAACATGTCAAGAGAAACGGGTAACACAAATAGTCCTTGTACATAAAATATTTACGAAAGGAAATGCAAACTGGGGAACAACCTGGCAGGCAGTTGGTTTTATGCCAGGGGTAGGCAACCTTTTTGAGCCGGGGGCCGGGTTGCTGTCTCTCAGACAACTGGGGGGCCGAAGCCAAAAAATAAAAAATTAAATATTTTTTTAAAAAATTAAATATATAAATAAACCAGGACAAATGTAGGACAAAATTTTCAAATGGAAGACACTTTTTTTAAAAAAATGGAGGACACACGAAAACATTTGCTCATTTTTTAAAAAATGTTAATATAAAAGCATGTTTCTGAGGCTTCTATAGACAATTGCCCCCCAAAGGCCCCGGCGGCAATCGGCAGCAGGACCGGGCTGGGGCCGGTCCCAAGGCCTCGCCGGGCCGCATCCGGCCCGCGGGCCGCAGGTTGCCTACCCCTGGTTTTATGCCATTTAAAGCACTGCATTGTGAAAAACAAAAATAACATAATATGCAATTTATTTCTGCTCAAGACCCTAGGGAAGCAAAACAATATTATGTGTAGATGAATATTTGCAATTCATTGCTAGATTTATTTTGTTTCCATTCACTCTCCATTGCTTTCTGCCATTGTTTTACCAATATAAATCTCTGTTTTCTACAGAGGCTATTGTGTTATATTTTGTTGTGTCTTGAACATGTTAACTAGAGTTGAAGGTAAACTGACTGAGGGTGGGGATTCCTCCATGCCTAATGGTGAATACTATTTTTATGTGTTATTATTTTACACTCTCTCCAAATGTAAATTTTTGATTTTGTAGCAATAGCTACATGTAGGGGAAAAACACCTAAAAAGAAACTTTCCCTGATCGACAATTTTAAAAGGCTGGTTTCAGAATTTTACTAGACGTATGCAGAGGTTGATTAAATCTATACTTTTGTGGTTACAAAAAGTCCATTATATGGGTAGTGGAGTAGATTTAGATATCAATTACAAATCCAACTATCAATACCATTATCTAGTGCAAATTTCACCAGTTTTTAAGAATATAATGGGGAACCTTGTCAAAAGATATAGCCTGCGTCTTCACTGTATTGTTCCCCTCAACTCCAGACGATTTCCATACAACAAGGCTAGGGATCATGTAGCTCATTAAATATTGTTGAAATCCAACTCCCAGCATACATAGCCAGCATAACCAATAGTGAGGAATGCTGGTAGTTAGAGTTCAGCAACCTCTGGAAGCCTGCACATTCCCCCCATCTCAGCTATACAGAATAAAATGTTGTAATGGGGAAAAAAGCTAGGCTAAAATTCTTTACAACATGCCAGTCAATTTAGATATACATGAGCTTTCAGTTCCATGCGTTTGCAACTGTAGTATGAGTCCAAATACGAGTTGCCTGCTTAAATGAGAATTTGACTGGGTGCGCCTATTCTTCCTCTTCCCCCTGCCCTCCTGGGCGTTCAACAGACGCCCCAGAGACAGTTGAAGGCCTGGGATGGCCAGGCAGAGGAGGAACAGGCATGCACCTGTTCTTCCTCTTTCCCATCTTCCGTGTGCCCTCAAAAGTGGCTTTGCGTGCCATCGCTTCCCCACCGTGGCTTTAGGGTATTTGAGTTGCCACATCATAATTCCTGACCATTAGCCATAGCCAGACTGATGGAAGTGGTATGCAAAAACATCTGTAGAGCTACAGGTTCAAAGTGCAATATGTTGGGATGGGCAGATTTCAGGTGTATGGAGTTCAGTTTATATTTTACTAACTTTCAACAACTGAAGTCAGCTGCAGAAGAATCTTATTTCTAATAGAGAATTCTGAGTTCCATTATGTGTTTTAAATAACAGAAAAACTGCATGGTGCTCACACTTATTCCACACAAATTGGTACCTCAAGTAGCCTTTATTTAAATAGTACAGGTTGAGCACCACTAATTTGGAAATCTGAAAACCTCCAAAACTCGAAACTTTTTGTTGCCAGCCACACTCTTCTGCCTTCGAGGCGATGCTACACTCTACTCATTCATCTCTCTCTTTTTTTTTAATTTCTTTATTACAATTAAAAACGAACAAATACACATGACAAAATAAAAAAAACAAATAAACATTTAAATTTACAATTACATACCATTATATACCATTAACCATACAACATATAATACATTTACTACATTAGATATTCCACCAACTCATTTAGTCTGATAAACATACCACATAAAACTAAACTCTCTACAAGGCTATTACTACTCTTATCACTCTTCCTATCCCACCTTCCTTTACATTTGGAAATATCTAAACTATAAGCTAAAAGTTTATTCCTCTTATTTCAAACAAAAAAGAAAAAAAATTTCACATGGATAATCATCTTGACATATCTTTACTTCTCAACCAGTGATTATTTATAGATTAATTATGTTGCCCTTATTTTCATATATATCCAAACATACCCATTCTTCCTTCATAGTTTCTTCTGAGCTTCCTTTCAATGAGGCAGAGAGTATGTCCATATTTTTTGCCTCATATAACTTGATTAGCCATTCTGCATTAGATGGAATATTTACATCTTTCCAATATTTAGCGTATAACATTCTTGCGCAGGATACCATATACAAAATGATTCTATAAGATTTTGTATTTTTAATGCTTTGAGTTATGTTTAAAAGAAACAATTTTGGATCTAAAATTATATTTATACCTACTCATTCATCTCTTTGATCCTCAGTTTCTCCGCACCCTCTCATACAGAACACAGGTAGTGAATGAGTGAGACACAAAGCTGGAGAGAGATGTTAGGATTTGTGCAATGGTGGGAGGCGTGGATTTGCATAGAGCACTTTGCTGGTGAGACTTTTGGCTTGGATATGAAGTAGGGGCAGTTCTTTTCTGATTGTTAACCCTATTGGTCATCCTGACTTTTAATTAATGGTTTTATGAATCGTTCTGCTCTTACAGCTTTATCATTTTAGCCTTCTATATACCATTTTATTGTATCTATCTTTCTTGTGAACCACTTATGGATTTTTTAAAAATAAAAAATAGTATGTCAGTTCTGGTAATAAATAAATTAATGAATAAAAGTCTTTTGAAAATGGGATGAAAATGTTTCTAGACAACTCTGGCTAATCCAGAGAGCTTTCAGCAAGCACTTGGCAAAAAATTACATCCAGTTACCAAAATGGCAGTCAGTGGCCAGCTGTGGACCAAGCAGGAGAGCACCTCTGGGGGAGAGATGTGGAAATACCCTCACAATCTTACTCAGGCCATGGGTTACCTATAGTAGTCAGAATGGCCATACTTTCTTCTCTTCTGTTTCTTTCAGAAATAATTATCTCTTTCTGGCATGGTAGCATCCCCCATGTGGAGCCTATTTACTTGCATTTATTTTTCTCCACCATTATAATTGCTTGGGGTCCTACTGCTGAGAAGATGGTCAGAGGAGATTCTCTGTAATTACATATTGTAGTTGTGCTGGTATATAATTTACCCTATCTCCACATTTTATTTAAGTAAGTATAAGTAGATAGGCAGTAGTGATTTCGCTCTTAGCTACTGATGCTGTTTACCTTAACACCAACTCCCCTGTTGTTTACAATAGTTAGATTGCCATAGAATAGCATGTAGCCCCCTGCTTGTTTTTGCAGCCCCCTCCCCATCACTCTTTTTTGTTTGTTTGTTTCTCTTTTTAAAAAAGCTGAAAGTCAGAAAAATAGCGTTCCTGGAAGCCTCTAAAATGCAGGCAGAGTGCTACCTGGGGCTAGTTACAGAGAACACATAACTCCCTGGTTGAAAAAGCTTCTGTTTCATTTCCAGGCAGAATTAAAAGTGCTGGTTATGACCTATAAAGCTCTGTATGACCTCTGCCCAAACTAATAGAAAAATACTATCTCCCTGTATGGGTCTTGTGTCCAAAGATCCTCGGCTGAGGGCTTCTTCTTGGTTCTCAATGGCACAAAGGGGCAGCAGTCAAAAACTAAAGCCAAAAATGCTTGAATCATAGAATCACCGATCTGGAAGAGACCACAAAGGCCATCCAGTCCAACCCCCCGCCATGCAGGAACTCACAATCAAAAAACACACACACACACACACACACACACACACACGGGACCATCCAGCCTCTGCTTAAAGACTTCTAAGGAAGGAGATTCCATCACTCTCCAAGGGAGTGTAAACAGCTCTGACTATCAGGAAGTTCCTCCTGATGTTAAGGTGGAATCTCTTTTCTGTAGCTTGCATCCATTCTTCCATGTTGTAGTCTCTGGAGCAGCAGAAAACAAGCTTACTCCAGCCTCAATGTGATACCCCTTCAAATACTTAGAGCTATCATATGACCTCTCAACTATCTGTTTTTGTTTCTGAAAAGACTGCCTGTGTACTAAGTGGCAGTCACAATTCATGCAGAATCCAAACCTAGAAGGCCCACATATTCCTAGAAAAACAACCTAGCCTCCATTTTTGTTATTTCAGATAACATCTTCCTGCAACCATGAACATGTTGAGTCTGGGGGATTTTAAAATGCTTGCATGACATAGATCCACACCCAGATATACTTTGAGTTGACCCATTCAAGTCAGTGAAATTTCAGTCAATCGTGATAGCTTAAGTCTCATTCATTTCAGTGGAACTTTTGAAACGAGTAACAGTAAATATGATTCCTACTCTAAATGTTTCTAGATAAATAAAATAGCTCTCCCAATTCTTTCTAAAGTAGACAGAGTGAGAAATGCTAGAGCATTTTACATTTCAGAGCTTGTGTCTAAGGTTTTCTTCAGTTTCTTCTACCACCCACTCTTGTTATGCCAGATTCATTTGCTGGGTTCAGCACAGTGACAGAGAAACAAAATGGATTTGTTAGGGTCAGTGCTTCACAATGTGAAGCTTGACTTTGATGGGCATTGGGGCCTAGTTTGCACTCTACAAACAAAGCATCTGTAGGACTTCCAGGCTGCCATCTGCTTCTGAAAACCTTTGTTAGTGAGCAGCAATAATGCAGTTTGCATGCAAAATGATTTGGGGGGGGGGGGGTTTGGATGTGGTGAGAATTATTCTGAGCCTTTATACTTGATAAGAAAGTTAATTTAAGAGTATGCCAAGGAGTAGAATGCTTAATGAAAACAAAATGACTATTTTAAATATATAGATATTGTATTTGTATTTGCCAGATCTATTTGTAATTCAGTCCCAATTAGTTCAGGATACATACTTGCATGTTCTATAATATTGTCTGAGTATAATATGTTCTGAAATGGCAATTTCAAAGCTGTGTGGATAGTATAATGAGGTGGCCCCCCTCTTTTAAGGATATAAGGGCAGGTCATACCCAATACATTTCCCTAAATAACCTTCACACAGAATATTGAAACAATAAACCTGTCCAATGTAACATTACCAAAATGGAATTCCTAGCAGCTACATTAGTTAAATCTTTTCTCTTTGGGTAATAAAAAAGTCTTTATGTGAGTACATAATAAATTATGTTGAGAACATATTGGAAATTGTGTTTTGAAAGTAACGCTGCAGCTGTATGTGGAAGCAGAGTGTGTTGCTTGGTTTGTGTATGTGTGTGTCTGCAGCCGTCTGCCTGTTTTGTTCCTTCTGATACACAAAGGCAACTCCATGGGGGATGCAAGGAGGAGTTTAAGCACAGCATAGTTTAAGCACAGCATCTGACTCCTTTACAGTGACCTTTCCCTCCTGATTGCAAAGCACAGGTCCACAGATGGGGTTTGATAATCAGTTACAAGAAAGCTTGCCCACTCTTGCCCATTCTTTGTTCTCCTGCTAGCCTAAATGCTAAATTGTAAACTCCTTGCTGCAAAAACCTCCCATTGGTTTGGCAAATCTGTGTAAAGCACCCTGTTTTTGTCCTTCCCATAACAGTAAATTAGGGAACACTCAATGGGGCCCTAAAGGTGTGAGATGAGATTTCTTTTGATTGTGTATGTTAAGCCCAATCAGGCCTGGTTAATACTTGAATAGGAGACTACCAAGGAATACCAGGTGCATGTATGTTGACTCATGGGGGACCCCATGAATTTTTCTAGGGTTTTCTTAGGGAAGGATAACTCAGAGGTGGTTAGCCAAATCCTTCCTCTGAAATAAAGCCTACAGCACCTGGTATTCCTTGGGAGTTTCCCATCCAAGTAATAACCAAGGCTGACCTTGGAAGCTTGTTTAGCTTCCAGGATTAGATGGGATCTGCTACCTTTAGGACGAATAGTGTTTATGATGATTGCAAGAGTATCACAGGCTTTTCTTAGGCAAGGAATACTCAGAGGTGATTTGCGATTGCCCTCCTATAAAATACAGCCTATGGAGTACCAGGCTGCTGTTGTGGTGATGGTGTGCCTTCAAGTCATTTCCTCCTTATGGCAAACCTAAGGCAGGTATCATGAGGCAGGTACTGTAGGCTATATTTCAGAAGAAGACATTGGCAAACCACTTCTAAATATTCCTTGCTTAAGAAAATCCTGTGAAATTATTGGAATCACCGTAATTTGACACATACAAGGGTCATGCAGTTACATGGATAGATGGTAGACTGAGAAAAAAAGAAATAGTATTTCATAGAAGGCATATTTAAATAATGGCCTCTTGCTTAGATGACTTTGGAAGGGGACTAGACACATGCAGGCAAGGCAAGTCTATAGCAAAGTTATTTGGCATGAAGTGCCTACATGGGTGGCTACAGGTGATCGCTTTCTAGGGCAGATGGGAATGGGACAGTTGTAATATATGCCTGTGAGTTGCCTGTCAATTTATGGCAATTATGTGGATTTTATAGAATTTACTTAGGTAAAATGTATTCAACGGTGGTTTGCCATTGCCATCCACTGAATATAACCTTCCAAGTACCTACCAGACCTGACCCTACTTAGGTTCTCAGAACAGGTAAGATGTGGTGATTTCAGGGTGTTTAGGTCTGAGTGTCGGGGACAATATTGGAGAATTTTTCCACAACCAGCTCAAGAAATTTCATTGTCCAAATGGGAATAGCAAATCGCCCCCATCAGTGGGAGGGGCATTCAACTCACAGTCCTATAAGTACCTCTCCTCCTGCCATGACAGTGAAAACACAATAATTACTTAGTAAATAGCTAGCAGTTTGCTGCCATTATTGTAATCTAAAATACAAACTGCTTCAGTTTGCCTAAGGGTAGGGTTAGCCCTAGCAGCCTAGCTCCAATAGGAGCAAAGGAAACCTTGTTCATAAAAACCACCACCCAAGCTATTACCTTGGCTTATTGATTCCCAATCCCAATTATTGTGCCTTCATTACAAAAAAATAAAAATAAAAATCGTAGGATCATACATTCTGCATAAATTAAGGAAGCAGCTTCCTACAGTTGCTGTTCCATAATCAAATCCTTAAGTTATTTCTTTCCTCCAGTTGAAATTTCTTTGGAGTTTTAGGGTTGAGAAAGTAAGAAAACATCAGGATGATGTAGCTCTGGCTAAATGTCTAAGCGGATTTGTCTAGATAGGTGCTGTGGAGGGATTAGCCCATATATTAATGCTTCTGTACTTAAATAGGTGCAAAATCTTGAAGACTGATGCTTTTCTCAGGTGGGGAGTGAGGAACAGGAACTCCATTTCTTGTGCCAGTGGGAATTTTGCTGATCCAAAAGGGTTTATTTATTTTTAAAAAGTAGTCTTGGGAAGGTATCCTATTAAAAAATATTTTTTAAAAAAAGAGATAATCAGTGAGTGTCACAATTCTACATTATTTACAGAGTGCTGTTAGTTCAGATACCAGCCTTATAGCAGCTGATCTACGGATCCTCAGTTCTGAACCAAAAGACTCTGTGGACACAGTAAACTTAGAAGGTATCAACTTCCACTGTCTGTGTTACAGTGGTGGCAATCCACTTTAGTCTGAAGTACAAAAGAGTTCAAGGTGTATAGATTCACCAGCCTTGAGGGGATTCTGGGAGTTGTGATACAAAAATGTATTTTTTCCAAACTGTGCTTTAGGTTATCTTATGTTATTGAGCAATGGAAATAAGATATTTTATCCCAGTTCTGTGCTTCCACAGCTGCTTCTGTACAGAAATCTGGCAGTATGTATGTAGTCATCTCAGGTGCTTTCTTAGGTAACCTTTCTTAGGTGCCTCTCAGTACATCATGTCATTAGGTATCTGGCTGGTGGCCTAGGACCATACTTTCTTGAACATAATTGAATTTCTCCTAGACAAAGTAAAGCTACAGTTTTTTGCATGTTTTCTTCTAATTAGATCCTATTCCATTTGCTCTCAAGGAAACATACACAATTGGCAGGCTGTAAAATAACTGTCAAACACATTGCAACTAAGGAGAAAAACCTAGCAAGTATGCTATGTTAATGTCTGTGTTTGCTGGGTACTTTTAGCACGGTAAATCTGACTCAACATAGCGAATATCAGGATATAAATTTACCAGTGGGGGTGGGAGTAGAAAGAATTATGGATTGTAGCTCTTTTTCACAAATGGTCAATAAGGGACAGGAAGTCTGGCGATGTGGACGGTCCACATTACTTAGCTAAATCAAAAACGCAGTTACAAAACGTTACCCATGGGAGAGCATCATGTGGCAATGACAGGCGTTGGAAGGCATAAGTCCAGAAAGGAGAAAATGGATTACTTTGTTCTATAAATCTACCCTTTGAAGTGTGTTATTGATCCTTTACTTAACCTTCTTCCTTGTCCTCAAATCTCCTTTATAAATAAATCTAAGAAAGTGGAAATCTCTCATAGAAAGTGGATGGTGACATTTTGGGATCTTGGGTGTGTATAATAATGTATGACTTAATGCACCTAACTGGATTTTATCTCTTTTCTTTGATGGCTATAATTTTAAGGCAATTAAGCTTTTTTAACTTGAGTTCTAAAGCAGGTAGTTGCAATTAGATCCGGTGTGATATCTTGCAAGAGTCATGATGCAGAATAGAAAAAACCTGGGTTCAAATCTCAACTGCTGCAAAGCTTAATGGGGAAACTCTGGCCATTCATTGTGTTTTACCCTTGTGTTGATGATAAAGTGCACAACAGTGTCTGTTGCCAGTGGGGGTGGGGATTGGGAGGCCTGGGCCATATCCCTTCAGACCCCATCACAGAAAGCCCCACATCTTTCCATTTTCCTCAGCAGTTGGAGATGACACTTCCTATCACCATTTTGAGAGGAACTACAGTGGAAAATTGACACATTTTGGAATAGTACAGGGTTCTGGGGTGTTTGTTGAAGATGAGGGGTATTTTTTGTGTTTTTGTGCATTTGGGGGGCTTTTGTGTGGTTTTGAGTTTAAAAATGTCCCCAAACTGCAATTTTGTAAAACATTGGGAGGTTTAGGAGGAATGGTTGGAGGCTTCAGGGACCACAGAATGGTGTGGAATGATCATATGTAGTCTATGGGCTGCACTGTGCCCTTTTCTATGTGTACTTAATGGTGTAGGATGTCGGGGGGGGGGAATGTCCTTAGTTGTCCTTAGTCCTTAGGCACAGCTGATTTGGAGGGCTGTACGAGCTGATTATTTGTTCCTTCAGAGTGGTGCCTAGAAGTGACATTGCATGATATAAACTAAAATTAATAAATACTGTATTTTATTTTCTAATTATGTTTTGAATGTGTTTTAAAATGTTTTAATTTTGTGCCTTTAACGGAACTGTTTGATTTTCAAAAAACTTTCAAATTAAGATATTTAGTTGTACTTCTTTTTAATTTGTGGTAAGCCACCTTGGATTTCATGCCAGGAGAAAGGCAGAATTTAAATTAAAATAAACAAAATATGAATGAATGACTCCTGGTCAAACAAACAAACATACAGCTTCATTTATATACCGCTTCATACTGAACTAACAGTATCTAAGCGGTTTACAACTGTAAGCTGTAAACTGGTCAACTTTGGGCTTGAAGGGTTCTTGTTTTGGATTGGGGAAATTATTATTATTATTATTATTATTATTATTATAGTTTATTTATATAGCACTAAATTTGCATAGCGCTGTACATACAAATAATAAAATCAATAAAACTGAAACCTGCCAATGGCGTACATTCTACAAAATACATATAAAACAATAGATAATAATAAAGGATAGAATTAAATAAAATAGGAAGGCAACAATTAAAAACATCAAATCAAATATCCGATAAATAATCACACAATACCTGGGAACCATTCCCTGAATAGGATGGCCTTCAACTCAGTTTTAGAACTGATTAAAGAAGTGAAGACCTGTACTTGTGGGAGAAAAAGGTTCCAGAAGTGAGGGGAATCAAGTGAGAAGGGGCGAATCTGGGACGGGGCAGTGGAGATCCTAGGCTGGGAGAGCAGACCTTAACTACCAAGGGAAACCCTTCTAACAGCATATTTTACTTTTTTAAACCTTTCCACATATTTTATTATGACGATTTTGGTTAAAAAAATAGGGTGTAAGGGGGTGAAATGTTTTGAGGGAAAGATGCTGAAGATTTGGGTGTTACTGGAGGTCGCCAAAGCCACACTGGTCCCCTCCAAGAGCTGCATGTGGATCACAGGTCTTACAGTTTGTACCCCTGCCCTAAAGCAAAGGAGATTCTATATGGTTGACATTTAACAAACTAAGGACATGTCATTAATTTTGAATGCTGTGTAAAGATCTCGGGCCCTTTCACACTACACAGTGATAGAACTATGAGTCCATTTTTAACTGCCATGGCTGCATCCTCCATCCTATGGAGCCTTGGGATTTGCAGAGCTTTCCGATACTTCTGAAACTATAAACCTCAGGATCCCCTAGGATGCAGCCATGACATTTAAGCTAGAATCAAAGTGGTATGCACTAATTGTGTAGTGTGGAAGATCTTGTGGAAAACAGTTTGAATAGCCAGAATTCTTTGAAATGAAATATTTGTTTGGGGTGTGGGGGAAATGTAGTAATGTTGTCACATTTATATTCCGCCGTTCTTCTATGGTGGCATACTTGGTCCTTTTCCCCATTTGTATCATCACAACAACCTGGTGAGGTAGGTTGATTTGAGAGATAGTGTCTGGCCCAAGGTCATGGAGTGAGTGTTAAGTCCAGCTTCCTTTTTGAACCCATGTCTCCCAATCCAAATCCCGTATTCTCAGTACTATACCTTACTGGCTGTTTGCAAAATTACTTGTAATTTGTGTGTATTGGAATACTGCTTAATACCTGTGCATGATTCAGCCCTGTTGCTTGAAAATCATAAAACTTCTTTTATTCATATATTGATGGAAACTTCACTTTCACAGGCACAACAAATTTGCTGTTAGTAGATTGACAGTAATCCATGGCTGTGGCTATCTCTGAATTTTTGGGCTCCCTGATTAAGTCAAAGTTTGTTCTTTCTCTAATCCTGACCTTTTTAGGTTTTAACCTTGTTTAGACATCCTAATCTAAATGCATACGCCAAACATACTCACAGAAGCTAGAGAATTGTAATCTGTCTTCCTTTGCTGTTTCTATGGCAACTTTCACAAGTTGCAAAACACATCAGGGTTTGCACTAAAACTGCATCTGTATTGTGACTTGATATTCATTTATTCTTTTGATCTGAATTTTTAGATGCCTTAAAAGAAAAGAAAAAATAACTTCTGGCAATAAAAGGGGTGCTCATGCTATAGAAATCTCATTATATCATTCCCTATATGTTTCACTGAAATAAAAACAAACAGATGCAGTGGCTAGCTGATGCAGTCTCCTGGTAAAGCTGATCACTGTCTGTATGCTGATCACTGTCTGTTTTTGTGTACGCATCTTTAAAAGTCTTCTGCTCTGTTGTAGGTGATTTCTTTTATACTTTTATGCAACACAACAATTTGGAAGCTCCTACCTACTCTCAAACATAGAATAATTACTTCTTTAGACTGAAACTCCCAGAATCTTTCAGCTAGCATGGTCATTAGCCATGCTAACTTGGGGATTCTGGAAAATGTAGTCCAAAAACCCTTTTCCTCTAACTTTTGCAACAAAGCTTCAGAGTGAAGAAAAAGTAGTTGTATGAGCTGCTTTCAAGAGCCAGTATGACGTAGTGGTTTGAGTGTTGCACTATGACTCTGGAGACCAGGGTTCAATTCCCAGCTCTGCTGTGAAACCCACTGGGTAACCTTGGGCAAGTCATGTACTCTCTGCCATGGTAAGGTAATGGCAATTTGGGAATGGAAGACAGAGGCTGGCTCATAGTGGAAGGGAAAATCGCTAAAAAAAATCTGAATTGGTGGCTTGCACAAAACAGTTCAATTTAGGTCAAGGACTATAGGTTGCCCACTCCTGAACTGTAGGCATCAGGCTTGTTGAGAAAAATAAGCTGCTTGCTGAAAATTATTTTTAATCAATATGGTACAGAAAATAATGCTATATAAAAAGCATTTTGAGTTCAGACTACCTATTTTACTTGCCCAGATGATGACAGTATGGGTCTCTGTGTTGTTTAAGTAGCACAGGATGATTGAAGAAATTCACCTTACAGTCAGACATTGAAGAGAAAATACTACTGGTGAACAGGGCCACCAAGAGTGCATTCAAGGCCTGGTGAAAAAAGCTTTGGACTCTACAGGTTCATTCATCCCCTCAAGGTCTCATGAGTCTTTGTATGGGCTTCTACAACCAGCCCCATTTTCTGTCTTTTGAGAGAAAGAGTAGGACTTGGATGCAAGTGAAGGAACGCAAGCCACAGGTGAACAAAGGAATGCAAGCATTGCCCCACCAGAGCTCCTAAACACCTTCCGACTGGTCTGGATTGGCTGCCAAGGGGCAGGTGATATGGGGGCAGGCAGCCTCCAGGTGCAAGTCAAAGAGACATCACTTGCCCCTTGGCAGCCAATCCAGATCAATCAGAAGGTGTTTGGGGACTCTGGTGGGGGCAATGCTTGCATTCCTTTGCTCACCCATGGCTTGCTTTCCTTCACTTGCATCCAAGTCCTACTCCTGCCACTAGGACAGTCTAGTTAAAATTATTACTATTTATAAAATACTGAATATAGGTAATACAGTTGGTCCTCTGTATCCATTGATTTCTTATCCATGAATTCCAAAAACGCAAGCCTTGATTTTGCCATTTTATATAAGGGACACCATTTTACTATGCCATTGTATTTAATGGGGCTTGAGCATCCACGGATTTTGGTATCCACAGTGGGGCGGGGGACAGGGAGGAACCAAACGTCACTGGATACCAAGGGCCCACTGTATATCATTATTACAGTGGATCCTTGTTATACGCTGGGGTTTGGTTCCAAGATCCCCCGTGTATAACAAAATCCGTGTATGCTCAAGTCCCATTAAGTATAATGACATAGCAAAATGGTGTCCCTAATAAAAAATGGAACATCAAGGTAAATGTATACTTTTTTGCAACATTTTCAAACCGTGTATGCTTAAATCCGTGTATAAAAATCCGTGTATAAGAAGGGCTGACTGTATTTTATTTTTAATCCACCTGATTTGCGATGGACATCAAAAGCAAACAAAGATGGTTATAGAAGCTTAATCAAGTACAGTGGTGCCTCGGGTTACGAAATTAATTCGTTCCGTGGCACCGTTTGTAACCCGAAAAGCCTTCGTAAGCCGAATTGCCATAGGCGCTAATGGGGAAAAGCCGCGATTCCGTGCGAAAAAGCCGAAAAAAGCACCAAAAGTTTTTTCGTAACCCGAAAAAACATTCGTAACCCGGAACAATGTTTTCCTATGGGATTTTTTCGTATCCCGAAAATTTCGTAACCTGGGTATTTCGTATCCCGAGGTACCACTGTAGTGGTACGTGGGACCTACTTAATGGGTTTAGATAGAAATTAAAAGTGGAAAATATTATAAGAAGACCCAACTGAGAAGTGAGGACGTATAGAATGAATGTTTGTATGATTTTTAATGTCAGGTTTATTTTTCTGTTAGGTTAGGTTTAGGATTGACGTGTCTAGTTTGTCTGCATAATTTATTTTTGGAAATGTATTATGTGTTAGCACTGTATGTTAATAAATATAAAACTTTTAAAAAAGCAAACAATGGTGAGGTACAGACACCTGCCCCTTTCCCCACAGGATTGGGGCCAGGGCAGTCATACCGGCAGCCCAGAGGCCCCGATCTGGCGCTTCTCCAAAATGCTGCTTCCCCGTGGCCTGAAAAAGGGGTTTCCTTGGGGCTTCATGCCCCTGGACACCCCCGGGAGCTGAGCGGCCCCTTTCTCCCTGGTGTCGTTCCCGCAGCTTTTTGGTGGCTGCGGGAACAAGGCACGAACCCAGAAGGAGCTCTGTTTAGGAGCTCCTTCTCGTGCCATGCCCAGGCCACCATAAGTGGCCTGGGACGGCGCGAAGACATCACGCTTGCGCTGTGCCATTTGGACACGGCGCATACGTGATGTCATCATGGTGATCCCTGTGTGGATGGGAGGCCGCCATGATGATGCCCTTGTCACGTGCTAGGGTTGAGGGACGTGTGGCTGCACTGCCTCGAGGCAACCCTGGCATGTGACAAATGCGTCACAAATGGCCTGTCTGTTTTGGGCCAATGATACTGATGTACTTAGAAAGACAAAAGCATACTCAGTATAGTTAGGTCCCAGGCCCCCATCCATCTGCTAGGCCCCGGTAAATTGAACCTGTCCCCCCCCCCCCCCCAATTAAATTCCTGGCAAAATTAGATTTCCCAGACAGTGTTTGAGGTTCTTGAAGCAGTTTGCCTACGTGTTTATCAGGATAGTGATTTAAGATATTGAAAGGTCAGATGATTCAGAAGCTTTGTCCAGTTGTATAATCCTTACAATACATAATGGAACAAATAGTGCTTTTGTTTATCTACTACTTATCTCTGATTTTGGTTAACATGGTTGAATAATCTTAATTCAATAAAGCCAGGCTGAGAAGGCACCTCTCTCTCTATACACCTGTCTGATCTGATCTGATCATTAAGATCTGCTGGGGTGCAGGCAGTTCTGTCTCCCACTGTAAGAAAAATACATCATCTAAGAGACCTGGGAGAAGTCTTTAGTACCCTATTTGCAGAATGACCAACCTTAAAGACCCAACAACATGGTCTGTTTGGGTAGCAAGGCGATACCTGTCTGTCTGTCTTAGCAGCTGAGTGTTGCCAGTTCTCAGCAGGCCAGTTTGAAGTCTCATGGAATTTCTTTGTCTCCTGAGGGCTCCAGGCAGAGAGACAGATCTCAGGCTGAGCAGTGCTGGAGAAGGAAAAAGTTTGATTTTTGTATGTGAGGTAACGTTAACAGCCTCTAAACCTGTAGCATTTGGAGTAGAAATCTGTGTTAGGTTTCGGTGTTAAGTCCTGGTTATAACCTACAAAGGCTTATATAGCTCGAGTCCAGTTTGTCTAAAGGACCATATTTTCCCATATGATCCTGCCTGTGTTTTGAGATCTTTGAAGGAAGCCCTTCCCACTGTTCCACCATCTTCAAGCTACATCTGATAGGAACCCACAAGAGGGCTTTCTCAGTAATTGCATCCAGGCTGTGGACCTCCCTTCCTAGAGGGGTTAGACTGACATCCACTTTGGTATCCTTCCATAAACAGGAGAAAACTGTTTTGTTTCAACAGGACTTTGGGGGTGGCAGTCGGTTCCCATAATGTACTGTGTTAGCCTTATTTTGTTTTTCTTTTTAATGATCTTGTTTTGAACTGCTTGTAATTCTATTGATAGTTTAATTGATAGTTTCTTTTATGTGATGTGAACTTTTTGCTTTTGCTTTTTTCAACTTCTTAAGCTGCCATGAGTACCAGACTGAAAAATGTGTTGTTGTTGTTGTTGTTGTTGTTGTTGTCAAAGATGATAACAATGACTTGGGCCCATCCCTGAACTAGACTAATTGTATTCGTGAACTGCCAAATTAGAGTGGTAGCCTTCCTTGGACTGCCCTAGTTTATTGTTCAGCTGGATTGTATAACAGATCACAGTTGCTAGATACCACTGACCCCCTTAGAAGTCAAAGCTTCTGTCATCTTTATAAGACAGGTAGTTCTGGCTCAGCTATGGAGAACCACTGGATGACCTTGGGCAAGTCACAACTCTCATGCTCAGAGGATGGCAATGGCAAATGACTGAAGAAGCTTGCCAATAAAACCCCACAGATAGGATTGCCATGTTGGAGGCACACAACAGCAATGTCTTTGCAAGTATTTTGCCCTGGTGAGGATGACGCGAGAGTGAGTCTCGGAGAGGAAGGTCAGGGGTAGCTTGCATGGCTAGGGAATAGGACAGAACCTCTCTTGGGAGTGTACTGGAGATTTTAATCCAAGATTGCAGCATTCTGCTGGAAGTTCTCTCTTAAATCAATAATTTGGGCAAATGATCTTATTGTTTGCAAAATGCTGTTCCCAACTCTTGGCTAGTCGTCAAAACTACTGCATCTCAGTGCACCAAAGCCAACAGCACTGAACTTGCTTGAAAAGGAACAGAGTCAGCCTTAAAATCCTCCTGTTCGAATGTAGTGATCAGTAACCTACAGCTAATGAGAGGAATAAATATAAAACAGCAAAAAGTGAAACAGATCTTTATTTATTATAGTTATTAGAATCATAGAATCATAGAACTGGAAGAAACCACAAGGGCATTCAATCCAACCCCCTGCCATGTAGGAACTCAAAATCAAAACATCCCCAACAAATGGCCATTCAGACCTCCAGGACTTCCAAAGAAGGTCTTTGGAGAGCTTCCACCACTCTCTGGGGGAGTGTGTCCCACTATCAAATAGCTCTTACTGTCAGGAAGTTCTTCCTAATGTTGAGTTGGAATCTCTTTCCCTGTAATTTGAATCCATTGCTGCCAGTCCTGTTCTCTGGAACAACAGAAAACAAGCTTGTTCCATCCTCAAGGTGACACCTCTTAAAATAGTTACATATACAGTATTTTACTCCTGTCCTTCAGGGAACTCAGAAAGCAGCATACATGCTTTTCTTCTTCCTCACCACAACCCTGTGAAGTAGATCAAGCTGAGAAATTGAGAGTGACTGTCTCAAGGTCCTCCAATTAGTTTTGGGGCTCAGTGGAGACTACAATCTGTTCAACATTAGCCACAGTGGTAAATTCAAGCACCTAGTGCTTATCAGTGGATCATTGGTTGGTCAGAAAAAAAAAGATTAAAATTAAGTAGCAAACCATGATCTCCGTCAGAGGAAAAGCTCTTCTTCCCTAGTGAGTGCAGCCTTGGTTCACTCACCTATCTTGATGCTTACAGTCCTTAAACATGAGAAAATCCTGTTAACTGTGTTCATAATCTCCAAAACGCCATTGCTAAATCTATTAATTCCAATAGTTGCGTCACTGGACTGCAACCAGTGGAGACTGTTCAGTGGCAGAGTTGGACTCTCCGCATTCATTAAGCTAACTTCTTCATCTCTCTTTTTAAAAGCAACATTAAACAGCATGTGTTCAGTGCTGGCCTACGGTGCTATGGGAACCAGCAAGGCTCAATGGCACTAAACAGCTGGCTCTAGATAGGGGAGGTTTATCCTTGACACAAATTACATGCTGCAGGCAGGTTTTTGTTTTGGTCTTTTGCTTAGATAAATGATGGCACGGAGCCTGTGGCTGTACTGGTATGATTTTTCCCTTTTCAAGTCTCTTCAAACAATACAAAACGCCAAAAAGTTTTTTCTTTTGAGAGAGCATTTAAAAACGTGGTGCAGTGCCTTCTCTGCCACTCACCTAGAGGCACACTTTTAACACATGCCTATTGTTTTGCCCAGGCGACCTGTCTCCTTTTTTCTCATTTCAGCTCATAACTGGTGCAGGGTTTCCACTTCAGTTTTCCTCCTTATGGCTCTCATTTGAGCCTTGGCTTTTGTAAACAAGAAAAAGGGCTCCCTTGCATTGAGAAGGACTGAGGAGAACTATCAGCCTGGCCAACATACAAGTGATTCTGCTCATTCCTTTTCTCCTTCGCAGCCCTAGCCAGCCAAGCTCAGAATTATGTCAGAGCTAATTGGTGCTAAGCCAATGTTGGGAAGGCTGCAAGAGCCTTCCTTGCAATTGAGCAAGCAGCAGGAGCACCAGAGGCCTTTGGGGAGGCGGTGGAAGTGTGGATCAAAATGCTGATGTGCTCTGAGTGGAGCTAGAAAGACAGGGAGAGGCACTGTGAAAAACATTTTTTTCTGCTCTCTTTGCTCTCTTGGCTTGCCAAGTCTCTCATGCTGCCCAGTGTCAGGTTGCTAAACAGATATAGCATGATCTGTAGGAGAAGGCAAATGCAGAGCAGACCACAAAAGGCAAGCATTGGGCACCGGTGCATCTAGGTTTGACCATATAACACCTATCTTGAGAGATCTTCATTGGCTTCCTATTCGCTTCCGGCACAGTACAAGGTGTTGGTTATCACCTATAAAGCCCTACATGGCTTGGGCCCGAATTACTTGAGGGACCGCATCTCCCCGTATGATCCGCCCCACACACTCAGAACATTAAGAACTTATTGGAAACACCATCTTCCAAATATGTTTCCTCATCCCAAAAGGCCTTTACTATAATGGCCCCGCGGATCTGGAATAGCCTACCCTGAGGAGCTCCATCTCATGTCCCCCTTGGAAACATTTAAAAAGAGACTTAAAACGGTACTCTTTTTTCAAGCCCCCCCCCCCCCCCCCCGGCCAAAGAATGAAGACCAATATCCCTGCTGACAATGATATTCTGTCTTGCCCCTGGATGCTGGATGGTTGATGGATTTTTGTACTGTTGTATTGATGAGTGTCGATGTAATATTTTTTATGTTTTATAAGAGTGTTATATGTATTGATTTTAATATATATATTATTATTATTATTATTATTATTATTATTATTATTATTATTATTATATTTTGAGAGCATATGCCTCCTCTGCTTAAGCTCATCCCCTTGCTTTGGTGCATGCCATAGGGTGGAATTTTTGGAATGTAAATTCTAGCTTTATATTTCATGCAGTTACCAGTATGGTGCAGTGGTTTGAATGTTGGATTAGTAGTCGGGGAGACTAGGGTTCAAGTCTCTCCTTAGCCATTGATTCCCATCTTGGGCAAGCCACACTCTCACACCCTCAGAGGAAGGCAATTGGCCAACATCCTCTTGAATAAATTTTGCCAAGAAAGCTTATAAGTCAAAGATGACTTGAAGACACATAACAGCTTTCTGTAAGTGTATCAATTAAGGTTACTAGTACCAATTGAAACTAAGATCTGGATACAGAAGGAATGCAGCAGCAGCAAATTGGCTATTAATAGAGGGATTTTTTCCTATTTTGAAACTTTTTTCTCTTTTCCTTTGTTTTCTAAAAGTATGTCTTGAGAGAACTGGAGATGGGAAGGATGAGAAATCTAGTGGTACCTTTTATTGAGAAGCAAGAAAATTGGCTTCCCTTTGTTATTTGTGTCTAACCTCCTTTTTGTTGTTGTGTCCTTTCAAGTTGTTTCTGACTTGACCATAAGGCAAATTTATAAGAGGTTTTTCTTGGCAATATCTCCAATCTAGCATTCTCCAGATGTCTTATATTACAACATTTACTACCATGTATCTGGGGATGGTGAATGTTGTAGTTGTGTGCATCTGGAAGGCAGCAGACTTGGAAGGCCTAGGTGACTTATTTTTATTTTATTTTATTTTAATATGAATTTTATTTCAGCATTGGATCTTACAATATATATAAATTCATATACAAATTAAAAAAAAGAAAAAGACAAAGACAAAGGAAAGCCAAACTAAGAAACTTGCACATATTCTTATATTCCTCTTTCCCTTTCCCCATATTGCTTCCTTATTTCCAATACTATGCTATATTTCTTCTTCTTCTTACACAACAAAATTGAACTGTCTATAATAATATCTTACACATATGTCTTTTCTGCAGTCTTTGTCTTCCGGTCTTGCCTCCCACTATTGTATCCATTCAGGTTAATCTATTTACGGCTCTTCTATATACATTCCTCGTTTCATATATCTATTTATCCGACTTCATCTCTCCACAATGTTTTCCCAAGCTTTTTGCTTTACTTATCCCAGACTATGTATTAACTCTCTATTATTGAATATTAACTTACTATTTTTTTCTACTTATTTACAGAGTTGTCTTCACCCTTTATTTCTTTTATTTCCTTTTCTTTTCGATTTTTCTCCTACCTTGTTTGCCCTTTGAAGTCAGTATTTTAGTATATACACGGAGTAAATACAAACTTGTTAGTCTTTCCAGTATCTTACTAAAACCATCTTTTTTCACAAAACTTCAACAATGGTTTCCACGTTTTTTCGATACTGCTTTCATATTCATCTTCATTTCTTAATCTCATTGTAATCATGTCCATCTCAATTACATCTATAGCCTTTATTAGCCATTCGTCTACCTCAATGTCTCCCTGCTTCTTCCAATTTTTAGCAATTGTTATCCTAGCCGTTGTAATAAGATATAGTACAGGTTTTAGATACTTCCTTATTTTCTTATCCTCGATTATGTTCAAAAGATAAGTTTCTGGTGTTAACGTAACCTTTATACGATATATTTCTCTTATAACTTTATATACTTCCCACCAGAACTTTTTAATTTTAGGGCACGTCCACCACATATGAAATAAGGTCCCATATTCCTTTTTGCATCTCCAACACATTATTTCATTCGTATTATATATTTTCGCTATTCTTGCCGGTGGGAGGTACCATCTATGCAGCATCTTAATAAAGTTCTCTTTTATATCCATACACACTGTAAAGTCCAGATCCTTCCCCCACGCTCTTTCCCAATTTTCCAATTCTATGTTTCTCCCGATATTTCTTGCCCATTCGATCATATTTGTTTTGATCGTCTCTTCTTCTAGCTCTATCTTTAAAACACAGTTTATATAATTTTGAAATAAGCCCCCTGTTGTCTTTATCACTCCTTAATAATATTGCTTCTAACTCCGTTTTTTCCCTTGATATTCCCGTATGTCTCATATCCTCATTAAATTTCTCCCATAGTTGTCTATATGTAAACCATCCTAAGTCTATGCCCTCCTGTTCTAGTTGTTCCTTGCTTTTCATTACAATCTTCCCATTCAAATTTTTTGTTAGTTCCTCGTACCTCAACCATCCCTTTCCTCTTAATTTACTTCTTTTCATAAAGGCTTCCTGTGGTGAAGTCCATATTGGTAGATGTCTATATAATTTCCCTTTGTATTTCGCCCAAATTTTTAGTAGTGTTCTCCTAATTATGTGATCATTAAAAATTCTATTTTGTTTTAATTTTCCATAACATAAATATGCATGCCATCCAAATTCAATGTTAAATCCCTCTAAATTCAATAAATCTTCATTTTTAAGTTTGATCCATTCTAATATCCATTCCAGACAGTTCGCGTGAAAGTACACTTTTAGCTCGGGCACAGCCAGTCCACCCCTCTCTCTCAAATCAGTCAAATTCTTCCACTTTATTCTCGGTTTTCTTCCATTCCAAATGAATTTTTGAATGTCCTTTTTCCATTGATTAAAATTTTTTTCACTTAGTATAATGGGTAAATTCTGGAAATAAAACATCAGTTTTGGTAATACATTCATCTTAATTAATGAAATTTTCCCCATTAGTGATAGTTTTAATTTGGACCAACGTACAAGTTTTGTTCTAATCTGTTGCCAAGTTTTTTTGTAATTATTATCAAAGAGTTCCGAATTTCTACTAGTCAATTCAATGCCTAAATACTTTATCTTTTTCTGTATTTGTATGTTATTCTCTTCTTGAAGTTTCCTCTTTTTCTTTCCTCCATATTTAATATTAACATAGCCGATTTACTTTTATTCAGCTTTAATCCTGCCCACCTTCCATACTCTGCTTTCTCTTCAGATCGTATAAATCTTTCGCCTTTTTTTTTTTAAAGAAGGAATTGTCTTACAAGTTCAGGCTTTGAAATAAACAGAATAAATAATTGCAGAGTGAAGTTCAGCTTGATTATTTGGAGCACAGTCTAGATACACTTATGTTTGTTTTTGTTTCTGATGTAGAAAACTACTATTTTCTTCATGGTACACCTGATGACAGGTTGTGTGCCAGTTAACTGCCCATAAGTGGATGTAGCTATCAACCAGTATTTATAAGTATGCTGATTATAGTGATTACCTTGAAATACATGGTAATGACAGTAATACAAAGGTAGTGCAGCACAATGGCTAAGAATGTGAACTGTGAGTAAGGGAATCTACAAATCATGGCCAAATTGAGGTTTGGACTTGGTATGAAAAGTTGTCCTGCCGAACATAATTACGGTACTAATGTTTGCCTTCCAAAGCTTGGAAATGTTACATTTCTGTACTATGACTCCCAGAATCCCCAAGGCAGCCACAGTTCAGAAAGAAAGAAAAGGAAGGAGAGAGAGAGAGAGAGAGAAAGAAAAGAAAAGAAACTTTTGCCAAGCTCTGTTGCCTCCCTTACTTGCAGAGTAATTGTGAGGATTATGGTGATAATACCCAATTCCCCCTTTTTCCTGCTCTTACTCTGGTTTTGGTTCTGTTGTAGGTGTGAAAGTGTAAGTTTATTTTGGTAGGAGCAAAATAAGATTGGTTTGAACTGTGTCAGCTTCTGCTATTAATGTGAAATGCTTTGTAGCATCCAAAATGATGAATAAATATTTATTATTGTAGGCCAAGCAGCCAGCCATTAAGTCTGCTGGTCAGCTGCACTAGTGCCAGTTGTAAAAAAGGTGGCTCTCATAACTTGCTTCCTGTGGAAGACCTGACTTCTCCCCTTGCCACTGTCTTTAAAAGAAGTGTGTCATTATCAGGCAGTCCCTGCTGTGTTGGCTTTAATTGCCAGGAGGCATCCAAGGGACAGGCAGATGGCTCAGTGCGTATGTGTGTCTGTATTTAGGTCCTTTGGCTATGTGCCAGGCTTGATGGCTCATTTTGCATTAAAAAATACCAGATCAGTTTCAGATTGGGGTAAAAAAGAATAAAAATAAAAACCATCTCACAGCTGCAAGGTCTGGGGCTCTTGTTTACACTGATAAATATTTACAGTGCTATGAAGGCTTCCCTCTTGTGTGCTTTTCTGAGTACATAAATATATTCAGGGAACAAATAGACAAATCCCTGCATAGATATGTTGTGCTCAAGGATATCATATTTCAGAAAATTGTATTTAGAAATTCCACCAGTCATTCCTCCCCATACAATCTCCTGGATAAGGAGCAGGAACAAGAACAACAGTGTCATTGCTCAGGGAATTTGTCAGTGACATTGGAAGATTCAGCACATGGAGTGGTCCCTGCCAATCCTCAGAGGAGGCACGTGGTGTTGATAGGGGACTCCCTGCTCAGGGGAACAGAAGTAGTGATTTGCAGGCCTGACAGAATTTCTTGAGAGGTGTGCCATCTGGGTAGAAAGCTGAAAGAGCACAGGTTGTCATTTCATCTCTTCTACCAGTGGAAGGGCATGGTCCAAGAAGGGAGAAGAAGATAGCAGAGGATGAACAACTGGCTCTGCAGATAGTGCCACAAAGAACAATTCGGCCTGCGGTTTCCGGTAGGGGTACTTCTGGCAAGTGATAAGTTGCACCTCACAGCAATTGGCGGGGGGGGGGGGTTTGCTAAGAGTCTCATAAACTTGGTCGGAGAGGCTTTCAACTGAGTTAAGTGGGGGAGGGAGACAGTATTCTTGAGGGCAAGAATTCATCAAGTTCTGGAGGTAATCTTCTAAATGCTATAGAGTTCACTGAGTGAATAGTACATGAAGTTAGAACTCAACAGTGGGAGAGGGGGGGGAACCCTTAAATAAGCAGCAAAGATCCATGACCTTAGATGTCTCTACACCAAAGCTCAGAGCATGGGAAATAAACAAGATGAACTTGAACTCTTAACAAAGCAAAGCATCACTGATTATGATATAATAGGCATCACTAAAACCTGGTGAGATGAGTCTCATGATTGGAATGTAGTAATAGAGGGGCATAACCTATTTCAGAAAAACAGATCAAACAGGAATTGAGGTGGACAAGTACTATACATTAAGAATGTGTACAGTTGTGAACAGATCCACGACTTAAATCTTGGAAGCCAGGTTGAGAGCAACTGGTAAAAATTAAGGGGGAGAAAACAACAATGATGTCATTGTGGGGATCTACTAAAGACTTCCAACCTAGACTGAAGAATTGGATGATGCTTTCCTGGAACTGATGAGCAAACTTTCAGAAAGGAGAGATGTAGTAATGGGAAAATTCTACTATCCTGATACGTATTTGTTGGAAAGCAAATTCTGCCAAGAAATTCCTCATTTGCCTTGCAGACTGTTTCATTGTCCAGAAGGTGGAAGAGGCAATGAGGGCGGATCAGCTGTTTTAGATTTGATCCTAACCAACAAGTGATGACCTGGAAATGGCAGGATCTTTAGGTAGGAGTTACAGTGTTCTCCTGGAGTTTGTTATCTAGGGGATAGGGAAAGCCAAGCATAGTCAGACACACATTCTAGACTTTAGGAAATCTTGATTTCAATAAACTCAGGGAAATACAAAAGGCACAAGGCTGTGGAAAGATGGTCTCAAAAGAAACTGAGATGCTGTGTGGATGCTGTGTGCAAATGGCCCAGTTCATAAGAGAGGAGCCTAGTAAAGGATATTTAGAGCCCCTGCATGGAAATGTATTTTACTTGTCCTGCTGTGTCTTGTATAAACAGATCATTCTAAACAATTTGAGACCTGGGGATCCTTTCATACTGCACAGTTATATCATTATGAGTTTACTTTAACTGGCATGGTTGCATCCTGTGGAAACCTGGATTTATAGTTTGGTGAGGCACTAGAGCTCTCTGGCTAAACATTGAAAAAACCTCTTCTTATAATCAAATTCCAAAATTCCATAAGATGAAACTGTGATAGTTTAAAGTGGAACTGCAGCACTATATTTGTGTAGTGTGAAAAGGTTGCAGGATAATTTTAAGAAATGTTGCTGTCTGGAGCTTGGAAATGTTACCTTTTTGGACCATTGGCCATGATGGTTAAGGGATTCTGGAAATTTCAGTACAGTACAACCTTTCCTCTGCTGCCTGAAATGCATCAGGACACTGTTCAGATCAGAATATGTTTGGGGTCATGGTTTTTCAGCTGTTTAATACACTCCCAAGAGAGACTCACAAGGCCTAGAATGGTGCTAGAATCAGTGCTAGAATGGCACAGCTCTTTTGTGGAGTATTTAGTGGAAGGCCTATGCAAAAACATGTTGCATCTTATATGGTTCCATTGTTAGTATTTCTTACTGCATATGTTGATCTGTGTTATTGTGAGATTTTTAGCTGCTTTCTAAAGAGAAAGGCATGATATAAATAGCTCTGTAAACAACTGGTGTGTCATCTGTCAGATGCTGTGAAACATAATTTATTTTTGTTTTGTTTTCTTCTTTATTGATGAGGCTTTGGGCAGGAATGGTTGTTCTTTTAATGCCACGAAGAGGAGTAGAGTCTTTGCTGCTCATACCTCTACCAGAATCCAGTGGAAAGAGCCCAGAGGTGGGAATTGTATGCCCTCCAGATCTTGCTGGAGTGGAATTCTAGCTACCTGAGTCAACAGTGAAGATTGCTTGGAATTCTAGTAGAATGATTCCTATCCCTGTAAAAGCCATACCAGTTCCCTTCTTCCCACTCCTGGATCTTGAAACCCATCCTATCAAATACAAACAGCTGGCCACTAGATGTGAAGGAGAACAGATTTGGCCAAGGCAGCACAGGTTCTTCAACAGGGCTATTGGAAATTGATGTGGAAGAAATATATGCAAGTTCCTTTTTATAAGAACAGGCATCGTCCCCTCATCCTTATATTTGCTGCTTTTTAAAGCTAATGTTGCTCATTTCTATTTTATGTTGACTGCTTCTTTTCTTCACTTAGTTGGGATTCTCACGAAAGTTACTGTCAAGACTCATGGGCAGCAATCCTATACACATTTGCTTGACAGTAAAGTCAGTTGAAAACCATGTAACTAATGAGTAAACATGGATTTACTATCCATAAAGACGATATCCCTTATGGTTGATTCAGAGGATCTTAGAAATTGATTTGCTCTCTCTTTTTGTTCAGAAGAGGAGCTTTCATATTATGCAGAGATGTGGCTAGGTAGTTCCTGCTGTGTCTTCAAACTCATTGTATTTGCTCCAGTTATCATCTCCCTAGCAAGAGAAAAAGTCAGACTTAGTGAACCCTTAACAGTGATCAAACACAGAGATAGAGGCTTCTTACTGTCTCACACAAAATGCTTTTCAGCTGACTCACAGCTGATGTGTGAACTTGACTCAAGTGCTGCGCCATCAAGCAATTGGCATGCCATATTTCAACAAGGTTGTTATTTTTTTTCCTTCCTTTCACCCTGCATTCTTATGTGCCTCCAAATTGATTCTGACATATGGAGGTCATATCATAGGGTTTTCTTGGCAATATTTATTCTGAGATGGTTTGTCATTGGTTTCCTCTGAGGCTGAGAGAGTGTGACTTGCCCAGAGACAGCCAGTGGGTTTCCATGTCCCAATGAGAATTCAAACCCTCTGCTTTCCCTAAGTCTTATTCCAACATTTAAGCCACAACTCGCTTCTGCATATTCAAAATCAAATCCTTTATTAACTGGAGCTTCGCTTAATTGCTTTGCCTGTTGACTTTTATTATATCCATGACTTTTGACATTTTAGCTCTTCTGTATTATCTCCTGTTAGAATAATATCTTATACAACCAACAGTATATAACAGGTAGTTTGCCAAATGAAATAAAAGACAGAGCTCTTGTCCCTTTAAAGGTTGTGTAGAAGAGGGAATTTCAGTAGGTTTGGTTTGTCACACAAGGTGGACCTGCTGAAATTCCCTCTTCTACAGAGAGTCATAGAATCATAGAGTTGGAAGAGACCACAAGGGCCATCCAGTCCAACCCCCCGCCATGCAGGAAATCTCAATCAAAGCATCCCTGACAGATGGCCATCCAGCCTCTGTTTAAAGATCTCTAAGGAAGGAGACTCTACTACACTCCAAGGGAATGTATTCCACAGTTGAACAGCCCTTACTGTCAGGAAGTTCTTCCGAATGTTGAGGTGGAATCTCTTTTCCTGAAGTTTGTATCCATTGCTCCGGTTCCTGTTCTCTGGAGCAACAGAAAACAAGCTTGCTCCCTCCTCAATATGACATCCCTTCAAATATTTAAACAGGGCTATCATATAATAATAATAATAAAGTTTTTATTTATATACCGCACCTTCCATAGATCAGGGCGGTTTACATAAAATTACAGTACGCGTATAATAGTTAAAAACAACACCATACAATATACAAAAATAAAATAAAACCAGCAAAAGCCCCAGTAGCCCATCCTCATGGCCACGGAAGAGGAGGGAGGCCCACAGGATTTTTATGCGGGGAATGCTAGCTGGAAGAAAAAGGTTTTCAACTCCCTTTTAAATTGGGCCAGGGAGGTAGTCGAGCGGAGCTCGGCGGGCAGCGTGTTCCAAAGGGCCGGGGCGGCGATGGAAAATGTCCGCCTTGTGACGGAGGTAAGCCTAGCCCCAGGCACCTTCAGTAATAGCTGCCCGGATGTTCTGAGGGTGCGGGACGGAATATACGGGGAGAGGCGGTCCTTCAGGTATCCTGGACCCAAGCCATTTAGGGCTTTATAGGTAATCACCAACGCCTTATATTGGGCCCGGAAGCGAATAGGCAGCCAGTGAAGATCTTTCAGCACCGGTGTTATATGGCTGGTCCTGGAAACACCAGTGACCAGCCTGGCTGCCATGTTTTGCACCATCTGTAGCTTCCGGGTTTGATATAAGGGTTGCCCCATGTAGAGTACATTGCAGAAGTCCAATCTCGAGGTTACCAGAGCATGTACAACAGTTTCTAGGTCCCTCTTGGCCAGGTATGGGCGCAGCTGGCGAATAAGCCGAAGCTGATAACAGGTGCTCTTGACCGTCGCATTCACCTGAGCAGTCAGGTGAAGCGACGAATCAAGAAGCACCCCCAGACTGTGCACGGAGTCCTTCACAGGGAGCGTGACCCCGTTCAGGACAGGTGGAACCACCGCCATTCCTGGACCAGGGGAACCTATCACTAGTACCTCCGTTTTCTCTGGATTCAGCTTGAGTCGGTTTTCCCTCATCCAGCCCATTACTGACTCTAGACAGGCCACGAGAGGAGAGACACCATCCTCAGTCACTGCATCAGTTGGAGACATAGAGAAAATGATTTGGGTGTCATCAGCGTACTGATAACCCCGCACCCCATGTCTCCGGATGATCTCTCCCAGCGGTTTCATGTAAATGTTAAATAGCATGGGAGACAGAATGGCTCCTTGAGGGACCCCAGTTTTAAGGGCCCGCTCGTCGGAGCACACGTCTCCCAGCTGCACCATCTGGGACCTCCCAGAGAGGTAGAACCGGAACCACTGGAGCGCAGTGCCCCCGATTCCCACCTCTGCCAGGCGCCCCAGAAGGATACCATGGTCTATGGTATCGAAAGCCGCTGAGATGTCCAAGAGCACCAACAGGGACACGCTTCCCCTGTCAATGCCCAGACGGAGATCATCGACCAAGGCGACCATGGCCGTCTCAACCCCGTAACCCGCCCGGAAGCCAGTTTGAAATGGGTCCAGATAATCCGTTTCATCCAAGACCGCCTGAAGTTGGATTGCAACCGCCCTCTCGATCACCTTTCCCAAAAATGGCAGCAGCGAAACTGGCCGATAATTATTATGTACCAGGGGGTCGAGGGAGGGCTTTTTTAGAATAGGTTTTACAATGGCCAATTTAAGTTCTGATGGAAATTGGCCCTCCCTCAAAGATGTATTAATAATCCGGCGTAACAACAAAGTTACCGCCGGTCCCCCCTGGGCCGCTAGCCACGAGGGACAGGGATCGAGAGAGCAGGTTGTCTTCCGAACACTTCCGAGGATCTTGTCCACTTCATCGGTACTTACCAACTCAAACTGATCCAGTTTAATAAAGTCCACGGAGGCTCTGGACACCTCTACTCTAGGTTCTGCTTGAATGTCGGCATCAAGACCTTCGCTTATCCGAGAGGTTTTATCCGCGAAAAAGTCGTTAAATCGGTCACAGCAGGCCTTAGAAGGTTCAAGGATCTGGTTCAGGGTGGGAGGGAGCTGAGTTAGCTCCCTGACCACCCTGAACAACTCTGCCGGACGCGACTCAGCGGACGCAATACGAGCACCATAGAACGAATTCTTTGCTGCTCGTATTGCCTCTCCGTAGTCCTCTAACAGTTGGTCTAGGAGAGCCTTGTTGTCTAAGCAAAGGTGTTTCCGCCAACGGTACTCTAGCCGTCGCAGTTCCCGCTTCCTTGCCCGGAGATCTTCCGTATACCAGGGCTTACATTTGGAAGCGGGCCTGAGAGGGCGCTTGGGAGCGATGCTGTGTATAGCCCTTGAGAGACCGGTATTCCAAATACCAGTCAGGGCATCAACAGAATCGCCGTCACTTCCAACCATGAACCCCTCTAAGGCTTCTTGGAACCTCTCAGGTTCCATCAGCCTTCGAGGGTGGACCATCCTAATAGGTCCACCACCCCCGGGAGGGATCTGGGTAGAGACCTTGATTTTTGCCTCCACCAGGAAGTGATCCATCCATGACAAGGGGGAAATATTAGTTATTTCCGCCCACGGATTTTCCGCATCCGAGCAGAAGACCAGATCAAGAGTATTACCTGCACAATGCGTAGGACCCTCTATCAGCTGGGACAGGCCCATGGCTGCCATGGTTTCCATGAATTCCCGAGCCGCACCGGGTGGAACATAGCTGGCCGTGAGGGAGATGTTGAAGTCACCCAGGACAAGTAGCCTGGGCGTCTCCAGCATCAGCTCCGCGACCAGCTGTGTCAGCTCGTTAAGGGAGTCCGTTAGTGCACGGGGTGGCCGATACACCAACAGAATCCCCAGACTGTCCCTAGCCTTTAGGGTCAGATAAATACACTCGATATAGGACGTCTGTCGGATGTGGTTCCTGGTGAGGGATGTGGTTCCTGGTGAGGGATATCACCTCTTAACCTTCTCTTCTCCAGGCTAAACATCCCCAGCTCCTTAAGTCGTTCCTCATAGGGGCATGGTTTCCAGGCCCTTCACCATTTTAGCTGCCCTCCTTTGGACACGCTCCAGTTTCTCCACATCCTTTTTGAATTGTTGTGCCCAGAACTGGACATAGTATTCCAGGTGAGTCCTGACCAAAGCAGAATACGGCACTATTACTTCCTTTGATCTAGACACTATACTTTTTTTGATGCAACCTAAAATCGCATTGGCCTTTTTAGCTGCCGTATTGCACTGTTGACTCATGTTCATGTTCAGAGGTATTAAAAGGACAGGAGCTCTGTGCCTCATTTCACCTGGCAACCTGATACATAGGTGAAAGATGGAATCTGGAATCTGTTGGTTTAAATCCTCTTACTGGAACTCATGCATCGAGTGCACTGTTATTATTATTATTATTATTATTAACTTTTATTTATAAAGCGCTGTAAATTTACACAGCGCTGTACATACAAACTTTTAGTTAGATGGTTCCCTGCCCTCAGGCTTACAATCTAAAAAGGCACGACACAAAAGGAGAAGGAATGGTTGTGGGGAAGGGGATCAGGTCCAGCAGTTTTTCTCTACCTCCGAGGCCTGGACCTAGGCAGATGGACTGGAGGAAGGGCTTGGCTTCTTAATGGATGGTTAAAAGGAGGCATCCTGGGTCAGAGAGGGGCTTGCCCCTGGAAATGCTTCTCTAAACAATATAGTCTTTAACTCAGTTTTGAAACTGGGTAGAGAAGTGATGAGGTGTGCATGTGGGGGAAGAAGTTAACAAGCTACAAGTAATATGGTTACCTACAATGAGCTGCAAAGGTGATAGCAAAGTTATATTTCAAAAGGCACACGGTGATTGGGAATTATTACATTTTTTCTTGACTTTTGGTTTTATATATTTTCTTTTGCTAGTTTCTTTTGAAGGGCCTGGTTGGGCATTTTGAGAGGGGTTTGGAATGGAATATTTATGACCCTATTTTTCTTTTTAAACAGCTACCCGCCCCTGGGTTTTTTTTTGTTTTTTTCTCCTTTGCAACTCGGCAGCATTGGTGTCTCCTCGGTGCATTAATTTTGGTTTTAAAGAGAAACATTCCCTGGCTGCATTATAAAGATGAAAGAACTTGACAGCTGCATCTGAGCTCACACCCTGGATTTTAGCAGACATGCTGAGGGACATTAAGATACACAGAGAAGCTGATTGCTGGAACAAGCTTTGACAGCGTTTGGGAAGAAGGTCACAGATGTGGATTAAGAAACAGGGCATGGGGAAAATCATCTCTTGCCTATAAGCCTTTTGTGACCTGGTTTGCTTATTCCGTGTGCAGACTAAACCATGTTAGATAATGCTGGGATTATTAGTGTGTTATTTTAAATTTTTTACCCAGCTCTTTATTCCCTACTTGGAGACCCCTAACAGGTTTATTTTATTTTATTTGTTTCTTTAATTTATTTCCTACTGACCTTTCAAGATCATTGTTTTATGCCTTACAACAATATAAAAGCAGTACAGTGGGTATATAAATAAACTCAAATATAGACAATTTCAAATGAAACCATTTCAGAAAATAAAATTTCAAAATATCCATAAACAGGGAATACCATTAAAAATTCAATCACAAGATACAGAGAACAGATGAATTGTTAAATGTTTATAAAACTATAATTTTTTCAAAAAAATATTGAATATGCTCACTGGCACATATTTTTACAAAATGTGTTTAGCTTGGAGCAACTCAATATTATTTGAATATACAGATATCTTCAGATAATATTACCCTGATTACGAAGTGTGGTTTGTAGCTAACTTAGGGGGGATACAGATGGGTGGCTCCATAGCGCCCATCTTTGCCCCTCATCAATGCCGCGCCAGCCGCATGGCACGGCACCAATGTGCTCCCTAAGAGTGGCTTCTTTTTAGAAGCGTCATAAGAGCCACAATTCTGTTTGGGCACTTGGACACTCGTGCGTCACAATGCCACGCCTCATGTGGATGGGGCTGTGGCAAGATGGCGCACGGGCACCGATTGTAACGCAGGGCATGTATGGATGCCCAGACCTACAGAGCCCTAAAATTGGCCCCAGGCCGGCGCAGTGCACCAGTCTGTACTGGGGCTTAGTTTAGCAAAATTATCAATGGAATCCTAATACTTGTAGTGCACCTTCCAGTAGTTACTGACCATAAGGTGACCCTATCATGGGGTTTTCTTGTCAAGATTTGTTCAGAGGGGGTTTGCCATTGCTTTTCTCTGAATATGAGAGAATGTGACTTGTTCAGTGTCACCCAATAGGTTACTATGACTGAATGGAGATTCAGATCCCAATCTGCCAGAGTCCTAGTCCAATATTTAAAAGTATACCACATTGACTCAAGCATGTCTTAATATTGTAAGTGAAAGTGGGGAGGGGGAACATGTGAGAGCGGGAAGGAATGTGCTAGCCTACTGAATGTTTCACATTAGATATGATATAATTAGATCTTCATAGGGCCCAAGTAAATACAAACTGCTGCCTCATATCTAAGCCATAGAACTTGGAAATGATGTTTCTAGTCTTGGAATGGGAGTACCTTTTTGGGAAAAAAGATTCTAGCATAGTGGAAATTGAGTTATACCTCTTTCTTTGTCAAGTTTATTTTTACTCTTGGCTGCTCATAAGATACTAGGAATACCAATGGAGATTGATAGTGCTGTTTGTGTCTTGCTTTCATATTTCCCTTGTTGGTTGTGGCTGACTGTTATCAGAAAACAGAATGCTCAGGGATGGGATGCCTTGTCTTCCAGATGTTGATGAACTGCTAGTCCCATCATAACTCACCACTGGCCAAACTAGCTAGGGTTGTGGGGAAATGAAGTTCAGTAATACCTGGAAAGACACAGGTTCCCTAACCCTGAAACAAGAGCACTTTTAACATCTGTTCCATGGTGGCTTAGAAAATAGTTCTGAACCTTGACCATGGAGACTTGAGTTGGGCTCCATTCTGAGCTGACACACTCATTGAGTAGCCTTGCACAACACCCCTTATTCTGTCACATACATTCAACTTAAGCTATCTCATAGCAGTGTGTGTGGATGAAAAGGGTTAATTACCCTGGGTTCCTTGCAGAAAGGACCAGATCCCTCCCTTTGAGAATAAGAGCATAGCTCAATAGTACAAGATATGTTTTGGTCAAAATGATCCTCAGTTCAATCCTTAGCATCTGCAAGGAGGTCTGGGAGGTCACCACTGGGATGGAGATCACCATCATCACCTGGAAACTCTGGGTAATGATTGCTAGTCAGTATATAGCAAGGGTGGGGAAAGTGTGCCGTATTGGCCACATGTGGCGTCAAGACCATTTTGGGTTTCCAGCATTTTTTTTTCTTCCAAAAAATAAAGGCACACAGTGATGAGTGTGACAGTCTTCCAAGATCCCATGGGAAGATAGTGAGCCTCCACCAAGCCTCTGTAGTTACCTTCTTGGTGTATATGTAGACACTGTATATCATGGCACCACTAGGGTTGGTGTCAACCCGCTGCTGATCTCCTCCTATACCACACCATACAGAACCCTTTGTAGTATTTTTTGTACTGTTACTTCTAAATTGTAATTCCTGTATATCACTGAATGCAATGGCAATAATTGTGACATAAACAACTAGAAAAAGTAAAAGTAGACCTTTAAATTACAATATCATATGGACAGCCTAAATATATTTGCATGTGGTTAAAGTGAACATTTGGTAAGATGTGATATTTTTTAAGAAAATTAAAAACGTTTGCCCATCCAGAACTTTGCAAAGTAACCTTTTGGGATTACAACTCCCCAAACCCCATAGCCAACATGCCAGTTAGGGGAATGCTGAGATTTATAATCCCAAAATTTACCTTCCTCAGCCTCTTGTCATCTCATGGTGCAGTTGTTTTTTGTTGTGTGTCTTCAGTCATTTCTGACTTAGGGCAACCTTAAGGTGAACCTATGATGGGGTTTTCTTGGCCATATCTCTTTAGAGCAGGGTTGCTAGCTGCCTTTGCTTTTCTCTGAGGATGAAAGAATGCAACTTGTAAAAGGTCACCCAGTGGATTTCCATGGCTGAATGGAGACTGAGGTCCAATATTCAAACCACTATACCACGCTGGCTCTCTGATGCAACATTAATTTTAAGATGTTTCTGACGATCATATTGGTCAAATTTATCTTCTTGTGAAAGTGATTTTTTTTTTCAGAAAAGGGTGTCATTTATTATCAAGAGTTGCTGGGTGGATGGATGGGTTTGCCTTAAGGAAAATGTTGGTAACCTATGCTTAGAATGTGGTCTGCTGTGATGGAGATGCAGCCTTGGCAACCAACAGGAAATACTTCAATTCCATGCATCTTTGGCATGGTGAAAAAAGAGGCTTGAGGCTAAAAGGAAATTATGTTCTCTTCCATGCCTAGAATTCTGAAAATGCCAGTTCTGCATTCCTTGACAGGTACTGCTGGAAGAAGCATTATATACTAAGGGTATTATAAAATAGCTTGCAGCTAGCAATCAATGCAGAAGAGAGAGCATTGTTGAAGTCAATATATACATGAAGTGGAAGTGATCAGATCTGGAACGAGTATGCATATGATTTATACTGTAATTGAGCCCTACTCCCTAGAGGCAAAGCATAATTTATATATGCTGTGTTACTTTGAATGCATTACAGTAGAAATCCTTGGTTTGGTCTTCCTATTTTGGAGAGTTGATTCCTTTTATGTGAATCTCTGTCCTACCACCACTTGACAGCTATTTTAAGAAACCTAAGCTGTTGGTTTGTGTAATATTACCCTTGACAGACAGTAGGAGATACTTCATTTGAGGTCAGAAGGTAGAGGATAGTGAGGCTGGGAAAAAATTATTCTGACTAGATTGTATTTTTAAATCTATTGTTTTCAAAAGCAGTCAGTCTGTGCATGAGAGAGAAAGAGGGAATGTATACAGCGTAGTGTAAGCTAACAGACCAGCGTTCAGTCTAATAGCGCCCTTAGGAACTTAATGAGGGTGCTTTATTTGAAAATATTTGGGCGTCTTGTTGTTAAGTGCATTTGTAGGTCTTGCCTGTGGGTGCTTGAGTCCTCTGTTGAAACTAATCAAAACAGAATGGCTTGCGATAATGAGATCTCAGAGGCCCATAAACATAACTGTTTTGACTTCTTGTTGTAGCACCTTTTAGTATACTGCTGGTGTATTCATTTCTGTCAGCAGTGCAGGTCTATGCTTTTTGAATTTTTTAATATATATGTGCTTTTGTTTCCTCTCCTCTCTCCTTTTCTGAAAGGCCAGTGGAGATCTGAAGGCCAGTTTTCTACCCTAGGATCCTCCAAGGGCCACACAAACCACCAAAATATCCCCACAAAATAGTTCTGCATTTGAAAGACTTTTTAAAAAAATATTCCCTTTATGAATAAATATTGAACAGTGTGGGGAACCCTGCAACTTATTTGAAGGTATTTTGCTATTCCTGGTGGTTTCCAAGAGAACCAATTCACAGTTGTTGTTTTTGGGAGGGAGGACAGTCTGGAGGGCTGCAAAAACAGCAGAGGGAGAAATGTCTGCAAGTGGTCCACTATTGCACTTTACACACTTCTGTCTTAAGCAGAAAAGATACAGTAGTAATATTTATCTGAAAAACTGAAATGTGCTATGCAGATCTAGAGCTGTCAGCTGATTACTTTGGCTTTAATGAATTAAGCTGAATGCTTTTTCATATGACAGAGTGCCAGTGAAGAAACCTTAAAAGAAAAAACATTTCTATTAAAGTTATAAATACATCATAAAAGCAATTTAATAATACAAACTGGATAGTACACTGTTACAGAAATTATGTGATGGTTATTCTTTCTGTAAGATAGGGTTTGAGTTCATTGTTATCCAGATGGTTTTTTGTTTTTTGTTTTTTTTGCAGAAGTGTGTATGTGATTTGGGAAGGCAGTTGAGATCTTCTGATTCATGGTTTAAATAAATGAAAATAAAACAAGTTGCTTCAAACAAGTCGGAGTCTTTGTATGCCAGCTGTTGCCAAATCTTATGTGTTAGTTTCTTTGACTCAAACATAGTGATACTAACTATTCAAAGACAATGAGCTGTATAATTTTCCAGTTTTGGGCTATTTGTAGTCCAGTTACTAGTAACAAGAAGGTTATAAAGTATTTGCTGATGAGATTCCCATGTGTGTGGATGTGGGCTATAGATGATGAGTGGGCAACCTGTAGTCTTCTGAATATCGTTGAACCACAACTCACATCACGAGTAGTCAATACAGTCAGTAGTAAAAGATGATGCGAGTGCCATCCATCAACATTTGGAAGGCCATATGCTGCCCACATCTAGTATAGATACATGTTTGTTAGCACTTTGAATACTCTGTGACTAGTGGAGTAGCCATAACATCAACTCCTTGTTAGGGCACGAGAAAGGAACCCTCTTGTTTTGAGACAGATAATATAAATAGATATTTGTTTAAACCCACTTTGAAAATCTGGATTACAGAGTGATGCTAAACACATGAGAACCAAAATGTACTCTGAGAGATGATTACACAAAGATGTTACTGTTTAAGTAAAACTGTACATTTGATTACCATGGTTGCTTAAATGGAGATTATTTTGGACTGAAAGACAACTTGGAACTTTAGTAAATTAGTGCACTTGTAACATAAAGCAAGGATAAAACGTCTTAGGACAGGATTCATAATTGTGGTATCTTCCCCTTGCACTGTAGTGTTATCTCACATGTGCCTGTTTCTACTTATGTAGAAGTGTTCTCTTGCAAACTGTCTTGAAATCTTTTGGCAGAAAAGTGTTTTAGAAATGCAGCGCATAAATATATAAACTTTTTTTTGTGGGGGATGAAGCGTTCTTGCTATTCTTAGTTGTAGAAGTAGACTAGGAGTGTTCATGGTTTAAATGAAATTTTTAATAGGACACAGTTTATCCTGTATTACATTATCACTTCCATAGCACCTTCTCAGTGTGTGCTTTTTTGTTGTTGGTATCCTCTTTTTCTGTTTGAAGTTGTTACAAAGGTGTGCATAAAGCCATATCAGAATTTGTTGTTTCCATAGTGATCCAAATTCTGCACCAATGTGAGATAAATCCTGCAATTTCCAAAGGAATGTGTTTGTGTTTGTTTGCCTAAAAAAACTAAACACAACTGTTTTAGTCTGTTGCAGCAGAATCAGTTTTAAAGACTATACTTGGCATAAGCTTGCATGGGCTGTGACAGACTACAAAAGCTTTTGTCAGATAAAATGTGATAGTCTTTAAGATGCCACAAGACCTTTTTACTGAGTTCTCCAAATGTGTCTGAAGTTATGCATATTTATAATTAGTGGTGAATATGTTTTCTGTTTCTGAACATTGTACAAAGAACCTAAACATCACACAAGATACCATATAATGCTGTACAACAGGGATGCACTACCTATAGCCCTAGGATTGCAAGTGACCCTCAGTTGTGTTGGCCTAGATGTCCCATCTGACACAATTCACCGTTGGGGCCTAAAAGGTTATATATCTTTGCTGTACAAGAGCCCTAACAATTGACAGTGCAGTGCTTGGACCTATGTGCAACCTCAGTGTTTACCCATTTTCCCAGCTCTTGAGATCTAGAAACTTTTAAGAAATTAAAATACATTTCTTGCATGAATTGACATCTATAAACTTTTAAAAATGTAAATAGTTTTCTTGCATGGATGGTTGTATGATATGGCATATGAAGATGCTTTATGTGAAGTCATCTACTGAAATCACTTACAAAGTCACCTCGCCTAAGGGGCAGGCAACCTGTGGTCCCACCGAGAATGCTGGACTGCAGCTCCTGTCATCCCTAACAATTGGCCATGCTGACTGAGCTTGTTGGGAATTTGAACTAAAGATCATGTAGAAGGCCACAGTTAACCCCCTCTGCTATGCAGCCTAGATTCTCCATGGTTTTTCTTTTTCAATTCTGCTGCATGAACATCTTCAAAAACAAAGCAAGAGATGCCAGAAAATGAGTACTGGATTTCCTATGTTTAATCAACGTAAGGTGTTCTTGAGCCCAATCCGAGTTTTAATGGTTTCATAGCACAGCTGTAAAATATATAAAATATATAAATACTACTTTGCAGGGGCAACACATGTTGTGAGCAGGGTGATGGTGGTCATCCTGAAATGGCCCTCTAATCCATGAAGCTGACAATCCTATATGGCATATTTATATTTCATTCTTCTTCTCACCACTTTGCATCCTTTATGAAGAGACAGGTGGGATATAAATTCAGGGAAGACTATATGGAGGACTAAATTGGTTTATTCTCAGTTTGTGCTATGTAGACCAGACAGTGAGCAGGAAATGACTAGTCCAGCCAGGGTCAGCTGCCTTTGCAACATAAGAATGTTGCACAGGTGTCCTAAGGTCAACATCCTACTCCTGTGTGTCACTCTTACTCTATACTATTCACATACTAAATTCAAGTTAATTTTCTAATCCATCTTCATCTGCAACTTTTCTTAATAAAAGTAACTGGACACTGTTGGGACTGAAGTTGTCAAATTACTAACATGATATTTTAACAAAAACAAATTTGGAAAACTATCTAGTTGCACACTGATTAGTCTGGGTTTCTTGGTTTTGTCTGTTTTTATACAAAGACATTGTCTTATGTGCATTTATTTATGTTCTTTGTTTATTAAAAATAGTGATTTTTTTAGGTTGCTGTACTTAACATCTCACCTCATTTTGTTTGAAGATGGGCAAAGTGTTGTCACTCCATGAAACTCTTGTTCTTTTGGCACGTGAAAGTAGTGTTTTTAATGCTTCTTACCTCTCCCCTCCAGTATCTCACAGTTAGATGTAATGTATGGATTCCAGTCTGTGTGGCTGCCAGAAAATATATCAGCAGAAATTTGCATAGAGTCAGTGACATGAATGGGCAGTGCTTGGGGTAAATAGCATTTCCGCTAGTTTTCCCCCAAACACTGCCAGAAGCTGCTGAATCTGTATGCAGCCCTCTCACATTAGTAATCATAAGGATGGTAGCTTCTCAAGTACTGTAAGAGGATTTCCTCTTACAGTTGAGCCTTGATCAAGCAACGCAGAGAACCCTTCCTGAGCTCTGATGTATTCCTCTGCCCTTAGTTATTATTTGGTCTTGACCCATCTTGCTCTTTTTGGTTGTGTCCTTTGATCCTGAGTCTCTTTTCAATCCTAAATACTGGCTAGTCCCAGGGTTTGTTCTGTCCCACTCAAATGATCTCCCATAGTCTAGCCCTGGGAGATACTTGATGCTCATGTAAGTCACAATTTTTATTTCCAGATTGAATTTGGAGGCACACTTTAAAAGACAGATTCTCAGTCAACTCCCACTACAATGTGCAGGTGCCCTCCTGGCATTTAACTCTCTTCCTTTAGGACTGAGGAATGCAACACTGCTTTTCCATGCTACAGTGATACTTCAGGGATTTGTTGAATTACACTGGGGAATCTTTTCACTCCCTAAATTTGTTGTTAGGTAGTGTGTTGCTAGAGATGGAAACTCAGTGCTGTATGAAACCTCTCAAATGCACTTGAGTGGTGGCTTTAATTTTTCATGGAATGCGCAGTCCCTTTCATGGTATGCCAACATGCCTTGGAACCAAAGTATGGAAAGGTTGGTTCTTGGAGGGCTATAACCCCTAGAATTACCCAGCTTTGACTGAGAGGCTCTTGGAGTTGTAGTCCAAAGAGTGCCTTTTTGAAGCTCAACATGGGATATAGTTTTTTGGCATCGCCTCTGTAACGTTTACTGCTTGTTCTGTGTGGAACACTGCCATATAGTGCTCCTTCACTGATGCTAGTTACAGAAACAATGACATGTGAACTGGGCCCCCATGTGTTCCAATACTTTTAACAACCCATTGCACATGTTAGTCTAAACAAATCTGGAGTCAGTGGTTGTGGTGATTTAAGTATGAGAAGAAACTTATTCATCTCACTTGTATTTTTACAGGAAAATCACTCACTATACCGAGTTGTTTGTAAATATGCATGTATGCCTACCTAACATTCATTGTCTTGTCCTTTGCCCTCCATCAGCAATGTTGGAAAGAAACAATCACTAACTTCATGGTGCATGTCTCCTGTATCTCTCTCGCTCTTTTTTTTAAACCTTGTTTTTGTGTCTGCATTTTCCATTCATTTTGTTCATACGTGCTTTTTGTTTCTGTTATGTCATGTAGTCTTATACCAGTGGTTAGAAGCTGATCGCCATGGCAAGAGCTCAGATACTGCAAACAGAACATCAGGTAAAAAAAAAAAGGATGTGGGTGGGCTTACTCATTTAAACTCCAGGCATTCTGTATCCACTTCCATCTTACAATGTTGCTTGAAAATTAAACACTCTTTCTTTGATTGGGAACTTTATACTCTAATCAGTAATCCGTGATTATTTCCCTTTCTTCTTCACCCCATAGTTTTCCTATGAAGGTCTGAATAACTGGCTTTTTCTCCAGTCCGCTACTATCATGATCACATTTTAGGATTCTCCTTTCTGTGCAAAATTCACCGAAGAGGTCATTAAAATATTGTTTTTCATTTTTGTATACTAATTCAGACACATAGCATCTCACTCTTCAACGCCAGTTCCTAGAATGGCTCCCTGTGCAGTTGTTGTTGTTGTTGCTGCTGCTGCTATTATTATTATTATTATTATTATTATTATTATTATTATTATTATTTTAAAGTGGTGAATTAAATTGTTTACAATTAAAAGTCAATTCCAAATTGTTGTACCAACACAAAAACGATCCCATACCTAGCCATCACCTGCCTCACCTCTGACAGTAGTAAGAGATGGAGGCTGGCCTCTGAAGTGAAATTTAATACACTGGCTGGTTCACATGTAAGCAGGCATAGAGGAGGCTGTTAAAGATTACTAGCTATAATGGTTGTATGCTGCTTCCAGGAGTAGAGACATTTTGTACCTTTGACTATCTGCTACTGATAACAGTAATATCAGATTGTTGTCCTTGTACGCTACTTATAGGCTTCCCAGTGCCATCTCAGCAGCTGCTGTGGGAATCAGAATTCTGGCTCTTTTGATCTAATGCAACAAGGCTCTTCTTATGGCTTTCTGAGCCCCTATATAAGTTTGTTTTAATAGGCACAAGGAAAACATACAGCTGCTGGATCACCAACCAGGACCTGGTAAATACAACACCTCATCACACTCTGTGGACAGATACACCAGTTCTGGAGTATATGCTCTGTTTCATATCTGGAGATAGCATGTTTTTGGGAGATCAGTGACCTTTCAGGAAGATTAGGTCAGGTTCCCAGGAAAAAAGGAGCGTGTTTTGAGGCATGTACCCATCCAGACAAATAAGACATCCAAATCCAGATGGTGCATGAAGGGCTCCTTCCTTTCCCCAGTCATCTACATTTTCTCTTGCAACTTGGGACAAAGGATCTCCTTGCACGTAACAGTAAGCCAGTCTTTCTGCCTACCCCCTGTTGTGTTCCCAGTGAAACTTCCCTATCCATCCATTCTTGAAATACTCTAATCCAATCACTGTTTGTCACAGTAAAATTGAAGCCATCAACCAGTCTGGAATCCCATTATCGATTCCTGGGAAAGGACATCCAGTCTTGGTTACCTGACAAGGTAGCCCACTGCTTGGGGCTATATTTTAGGTATAAGTATGGTTCCAAAACCTAACCTCTATACATACACAGCTGGCACACTTCTCCACACTCTGGGTATGTTCTATGTCCCCCTCAGACTTACGAGTCTGAGCCATTCCATCTTTCTGTGGTCTATTCATTGGATAGGTAATTATCAACCCATCGCAAATCCCTTAAACTCTGCTGTCACCCTTCTATATTTCCATTTCAGTTAGCTCTGTATGCTGCATCTTTGTGAATTGCTATTGCGTGTGTGTGTGTGATTGCACTCTGCATATTTTCTGAATAAAACTCTCTTTATTCACCCCAATTTTGGAGTTCTCCTCAGTAAGTACTGGTATACCCATATACAAATGTCCAAAGGTTACCCAACTGGAACCCCCAGTTCTCCCCACCACCACCACAACTGTTCTTTGGGTAACATATGTTTTATGCCAGCTTGTGTTCTGGTATTTTTCACCTGGATAGATGAACTAATCCTCAGTGTATCTTCCTCTCACAGTCCTCATGCCAGCTTGGTGAAATCTAATTCCTGCTCTTACCTCCTCATGCAGGTATGGGAATTATACAGCTCTTCAGCTATCATTGAACTGCAACTCCCAGCAGTCCCCGCCAGCATAGCTAAGAGTAAAGAGTACTGGGAATTGCAATCCAACAACATTGTGTGTGACTAATTCTTACCCCTTCACTAGCAATCCACGAGTTAGAGAAGAGAAAAATCAGAATGTCCCCGGAATGAAAAACTCTGTTTTATTTATTATTAAAATATGTATAACTAGCCTTTTGGCTAACAGTTTCCAAAGCAAAATCAGTGATAATTAATTCCCCATCATCTACTGTTTGAAAAACTCCCACTTAACCCTCCCCCCCTAAAAGTACTAATTAGCAGCAGAAACCAGAGAAGTAGCTGAGCAGAACAACATTAAAAACGCTGTGGCTGAGGACTTTCTAAGATATCTTTCAAAACCAAAGAATGTTGTGTGAAAGGAGAAGATTGTATCAGCTATTGCCTGGACCTAAATCTGCAGTTTATTCTGAGTCTAGATAATTCTGGATGAGAATTCTTCCAGGAGGCTATATTTTATATTTATATTTTATATTTCATATGAGATAAGGATTAATTATGTATGCTGCTCCTAAAATTTGGGCAACAGAGAGTTGTATAAGATGTTTAGCTAAGAGGGCCACCAGGAAGGTCCCTGAATACTGATAGGCCAAGCAAGTTAAGGATAAGGCCTGATATCTGAAAAACCATATTTTTGCAGTGGTCTTAGCAACACAGGGAATCCTTTTCCTGATAGCCCCATTGCACACCTGCTTTCTTGATTTCTCTTAATTGTTCACTGGATTTTGTTCCCTACAATGCCATAGAATTTTGTTCTGTTGTTTCTGTTGCCTGCCTGCCTCTTGTTCTCCATGTGTTAGAATCTGACTCCCATCAGCCACAGTCATATGATTGTGATACGAGTTATTATCACACAACATCTGGAGGGCCATGGGTTCCTCACCATGTGGGTTCATGTGATGGTGAAAAGTCAGCGTACAAGGGGTGAAAATACCTTGAAAATTCACTGATAGCAATTAATCCAGGTTGTTCAATCTGATTATAAGTGATGAGTCCAAACATACTAACTACTGCATGCTCATGCATTACTTCTTCTACATAAGAGGAGAAGATTGGAAGTCACAACTTCTAGTCCTCCACAAACTACAGTTTGCTAATGTACACTTACCCCTCCGTATCCACTGGGGCCCAGATACTCTTCTCCAGCCCGACAACCAGTTCTCTCTTGCTCTCTCCTTTGCCACCCAATCCCTTCCACACCACCATTTTCACACACATTCCAGAGGCAGTTGTTGCTGCATGTGTTTGAGCCCCAGCTTTTCCTCATTTCTTCCTTGCCTTGCAGCAGTGGCTTCTTCACCCTTTCAGGGGAGTGCCACAGAACAGCTTCCACCACAATCCCCTTGCAAGACCACTGAGTAGGGCAAGGGAAAGATGAAATATCTCACAAAGCCTGAATTTGATTTTTTTTAAAAAAAGACTGTTTTTTTTCCAATTTTTAAAAAAATACTTGAATATTGTATTTTTTATTATTTTCAATCCGTGATTGGTTGAATCTACGGATTCAGATATCAGTGGAGTGTAGACAGGGTTCTTCACAAACCACAATTCTCCAGCTAACATGTAAAAATGTACAGTTTGATCCTAGTCTGAGAGCAAACTATGATTTGAACAAACCACAGCTTGCTGTAATTGGACATAAAGACAAGCTGAGGTTTACCACAATCTGGAGTGCTACCGCAAAGTGCATAGTTTTGCTACTGTGTGTGGAGAAAAAGAGAAAGTACAAAATCTGGATTTTGTCCTTTAACAAATTACATCTTGTTATTCTATGCCAGTCCTAATACTCTTGTCTGTAATTTTTAAAAAACCATAGGAAATGAAAGGGCAAATTCACCTAGAAAGAGCAGATTTACTATGAAATGCTGAACCAGTTTAATTAGAATTGACAGCTGACAACAATGACTGCAGTGACAGGCAAATGTCATAGATTCTCCTCAAGGCAATCAGAGATATTTTAATTTCCAATGTGTGGCAGGATGCACTTCAGCCGAATTTGTAACCTATTAGAATCCTTAAATGTTGAAGTTGGGAGATAAGTGAACTGAAAAAAAATGTTGTTTTTAATCGGCATTCTATTTGTTTGGTGATTACATATTTAAATTGCTACCAGCCTCCAGGTTAACAAACCCATTTTTTTCTAAAAGCAATATGCATTTTATTTAGGATTCCTCCCAGCTCAAAATATATATTGTAAATAACAGGCATGGGACTTTAGTAACAGCTTAATGGAGACTGCTTAACACTCAAAATAAAGTGGATATGTGTTAGTTAAACAGTGTCATCCATCACCCTGTCTTGCCTGTGTAAACCTGAATTACCCTGGATTTTACAGAGAATTCACAGAAGGGAACTAATTGATTATAAATGTAAGCTTTTTTGCATTGTTCCCATGCTGCTAAACATTACTGAAAAACCTGAGTGACAACATTTTATTATGACCCATTATAGCTCATGTTAGTTTTACTTGAATAATACTGTGATCCGACTGTGATCCATTTCGAGATACTGTTTGTGGAGCACAATGTATTCATATTCATATGTACTTGGAAGCAAATCGTACCATATTCTGTAGGGCTTACAAGTAAATGTGTTTAAGACTATAGACTTGGAAGTTTAGATCCTAACTGTATTAGCAGCTTATATGATCTTTGTTGTGTTCCATGCATATCTTTATCAAAGTAAAACATTAATGTCACCTGTGTGTCTCCATGTATTTTATACTTATGATTATTAGTGGCCCAGGTTTGACTCCATCAGATTTTCAATCAGTGGTTAACCTACATTGATGAGATTCACCATGTGGAATATCATAATTAGAATAGTCACAATACTGAGATAGAATCATAGAATCATAGAATCATAGAGTTGGAAGAGACCACAAGGGCCATCCAGTCCAACCCCCTGCCATGCAGGAAATCCCAATCAAAGCATCCCCAACAGATGGCCATCCAGCCTCTGCTTGAAGACCTCCAAGGAAGGAGACTCCACTACACTCCGAGAGAGTTTGTTCCACTGTCGAACAGCCCTTACTGTCAGGAAGTTCCTCCTAATGTTGAGGTGGAATCTCTTTTCCTGTAGCTTGCATCCATTGCTTCGGGTCCTAGTCTCTGGAGCAGCAGAAAACAAGCTTGCTCCCTCCTCAATATGACATCCCTTCAAGTATTTAAACAGGGCTATCATATCACCTCTTAACCTTCTCTTCTCCAGGCTAAACATCCCCAGCTCCCTGAGTCGTTCCTCATAAGGCAAGGTTTCCAGACCTTTCACCATTTTAGTCGCCCTCCTCTGGACACACTCCAGTTTCTCAATGTCCTTTTTGAATTGTGGTGCCCAGAACTGGACACAATATTCCAGGTGGGGCCTGACAGAGCAGAATAGAGTGGCACTATGACTTCCCTTGATCTAGACACTATACTTCTATTGATGCAGCCTAAAATCGCATTGGCCTTGTTTGCTGCCGCATCACATTGTTGACTCATGTTCAACTTATGGTCTACTTGGACTCCTAGATCCCTTTCATACGTCGTTTCATTCAGCCAGGTGTCCCCCATCCTATATCTGTGCTTTTTGTTTTTCTGCCCTAAGTGCAGTACATTACATTTCTCCGTGTTGAATTTCATTTTGTTAGCTATGGCCCAGTTTTCTAGTCTGTTCAGGTCATTTTGAATCTTGATCCTGTCCTCTGGGGTAAAACATATACCGTATATACTAGTGTATAAGTCCAGAAATTTTACTAAAAAATTGATCCAAAAACCCCTGAGTCAATTTATCTACAGGTCAGTGTAAGTACTGTACAGTGCACCTGTGTTATACCTGGCTTTGAGTGTATGCACTCAAGCCACGGGGAGCACGCAGGGTGTAAGGGGGGTGCGCACATGAGCCCCAGTTATTTTAATGGGGCTCAAGCATAGGCGTAATTTGCCTTATGCGGGGGGGTCCAGAACGGATCCCCCGCGTAAGGAGAGGCTCGACTGTACTTAAATTTTTATTTAAAAAGCAACTATCGCCTGGTCAAAGTCAAGAGTGTAATCTGTTCTGGAAGCACTGAACTCCTCTACACTCTCATCTAGCCAGGGTTTAGGATGAGTACAACTAGTCATGCCTGCTGGAATTTTGTTAGTTCTTTGACATCCTTTTCCTTTGCTTTGTCCTTTACATCCTTTGTTATGTGCCCCTAAATTTTACCCTCAACTTATCCACAGGTCATATCAAAATCCATAATTTTGGCCCCAAAACCTGCCCTCATCTTACACATGAGGTCAACTTACAGTTGAGTATATATGGTAGTTCTGTGTACTTCCATCAGGCTGATTTTAGCAAACTGAGCAACTGCTTTCCAAAAGGATCTTCCCCTTTCTTCCACCTTACTTACAATTTGGAAGAAGCACGGTATTCTCTCTTTTCTTCTCATTACTCTCTCCCCTTACATGGCTTTCAGATTCAGAATTACATAGATAATTACATCTCTACGATCAATAATGGGGAGAGAGAATCTATGGATATATCTCTAATCTTGTATGTTTCCCCATAGAGATGTAATTAATTCAAAGCTCCTTTGTTGCAGTTACTAATACCTGGAGCATTGGTAGCGGGAACCTTGCTTTAGAAGTCTTGACCTTTGTTAGAAAAATGCTGTTGCTTGTATATTTGTCTAATAAACTCTAATAAGCATATAGGCATTGTATCCTTTATGACAGGTAAGTAATACATACATTTTCAATTTTTGTTCCTTGAAGTCTTCTGCATAGTTGTAAATCCCTTCCCCCCAAGTTGTATTTTCTTTTTAATTGCAATATTTGTAATATAAGTTGGCTGTCCACCCAGTTGTAGCTCATGCTAGATGGTATTTTCAAATACTGTTTTTGTTGTTGTTGTTTCAAATGCATTTAGGCTTCAGACTTTGTCATTTTAGCTCAGATACTCTGGAGAACTACCTTTCCTCTGATTTCTGACTGCCACTGACAGTGACATACAAGGATGCCTACAAGAATGTCAAGACTACTAGTTAGTATGCTATTTGCAAAAAGATTCTGTTGCACCTTTGAGATTTAACTGAAAGAAAGTCTTTCAGTTAGTCTCAAAGGTGCTACAAGATTCCCTTTCCATACTGATTTTCCAGACTAACATGGCTGTCTTTGAATTCTTTGTATGCTATAGTTAGCAATGCTCTCAGTTAGCAACTTTAAAATAAATAAGTAAATACAGTGCGCCCTTGTTTTACGCAGGGGATCCATTCCGGACACACACACCCCACCTATGTAAAACAAAAACGTGTATGCTCGAGCCCCATTGCAAGTAATGGGGCTTGTGCTCATGGCACCAGTGGCTCATGTGCTATTGTTTCTTCCGGTGCATGGTGCTAGAAGAAGCCGCACTGCTTTCAGCGTATGAAAGCAGCATTTAATGCGCCCGAGTATGATGCGGGTGCACTGTAAATACATAAAAGCACAAGAGTAGGATAAATAATAGAGTAACCATTTAAGAATTGGCTTTATTTGGACAATAACTTGAAGGTTTAAACCACATGGTTTATTGAATCTATGGGAGCCAACACTGGGTCTCAGTGCACTCATCCTGGTGTGTCCAGCTTTGGCATGAAGATGCTGGCCTGTGTGAAAACTATTTTCTTGTCCAAAATGTGTGATTAACTGATGTTTTTAAAGCTTTGGAAGTAGATGGATTTTTGTGTGGTCCTGAAATAAAAATTAATTAATTAATTAATTAATTAATTAATTTCTATTCCACCTTTCTCCCAGAAAGGGACCCAAGGTAGTTCACAAGATTAAAAAAAAAACACTTTAAAAACTTTGCAAGAAAAATTGTAAAACAGTTAAAACAATCCAATTAAAACAATATAAAATTAACATTAAAAACATACAAAAGTTAAAAACATAATTAAAACATAATATAGGCACTAAAGGAACCCTCTGTGCCGAGAGTATTCACAAGTGTGCTCTGACATGCCTCATTTCAAAAGGCAATGGTGATTATTCTGTTTTTCAAAAATGAGCATGGGATATATTTTGTTGTAGCTTTACATCTTTTTTATATGTACAATGTTATATCGGTATTGGTAATAAATGAGACTCTTTGCACCATCTGCTCCTCAGAATGTTCTCCATACATAGAAAGTATTGGAATGAAAGAGAAGGAAGTATTTGACACATCTCTAAGCCAGGTGTGGAGGAAATATGTGGCCCCATAGATGTTAGACTGTAGCTTCCATCATTCCTCACCATTAGCTATGCTGATAAGGATAGCTGGGACTTACAACTTCTAGAGAAGAACATACAACCCCCAGCTCTGTCCTAAACTGGACAGTCCTACTTTTGAGGCCACCTTCACTCATCCCCCCTGTCATTACAACTAACTTGTGTGTCTGTGTATATGTAAAAGATGAGCTGGCATTGGAAGTAGGTTGGATCGAATGGTCTTGAATTGAGGGGGACACTTTGGCTCAGTTTGCCCTTCCAGTCTCCTAATTCTGTGTTCAGAATATTGTAGTGTCTGAGGCAGAATATGTATCCCAGCTAATAAATGTTGGGCAATCTTATGTCCAAGCCTCGCTGAAATCTGGTGATCATTTTCGGCAGTTCCCCTTTGTTTCTTGAGGTTTTAAATAGGTGAGCTCTAAAATGGTGTCCATTAAATTTAAAACTATTACAGTCAGTGGCACCAAAAATTGTTACTGGATACAGCCAGCCATTTCACTTTTCCCCAGAGGTGGCTGATGGAGATCACTGGAAATACACTCTGGCTTTTACTGTTGTTCTCCCACAGGTCTTCAGAGTTGAGTTTGAAAATAGTTCACATATTGAACTCTTATAATATACACATTCCCTTGGTAGTTTTACATACCCTTTTCTTTCTAAATTTTAAAATTATTATTATTATTGTTGTTGTTGTTGTTGTTGTTGTTGTGTATTCATATAAAGCTGTATGATTTACACAGCGCTTTACATAATCATACAAAGAAGGTAGAAATAAAATAAGTCCTGCCAGTAAAATAGGCAAATTAACCATCAAGTAACTCTAAAATGCTCAACTGAAGATTTATGTTACTCCAGTGTTAGAAATTTGAAATGAAAGCATTCATATTTGGGGGGGGGGGGGCAATGCTTGCACCCCTAGGTTAGATAAGTATTGAATGCTTACTTAGGCCCTTTGTAATTCTCTTCTTTTCTTTAAAAAGAAGCTGGTTAAATAAAATTGCAGGTGTCCTTTTCTCAAACATTTTCTTCCCTTCTGTCAGTTGTTACTCTCTTGTTGTTTTTTTCCTCTGTTGCAGGAGAAAATTTTGACCAGAGTCCCCTAAGAAGAACTTTCAAGTCAAAAGTCTTGGCTCATTATCCCCAGAACATTGAATGGAACCCCTTTGATCAAGATGCAGTCAATATGGTATGTAGAGATGACTCCTCTTTAAAAGGGATTAATCCTTACTTCAGTCTTCCTGTTCTCTTTCCATGCATAGTATAACTTCTTATATTACTTTGTTGTACAGTTTTCTGCTTCATTTTAAAAACTTACAAAGCATTCCTTTCTTTCTCAAAATATTTTTGAGAACACTTTTTTCCAGATGTCATTTGTTGGCTGCTGTTGATGAATCATCACTTTTACCAATGGCAATAGTTGTGACTTTATAAAACAAAGTCAGCCCTTCATTTGATCTAAGTTTTTTTTAATAATTGCAAGAAAATAGCCTAAATCTGTCATTATTAGCTGCTTGCAGTACAGGTTTGTCTGTTTTATTTATAAAATCAGTGTATAATCTTCAGCCTTAGTACATCTTTAATGTGTACATTTCCCTCGTCTTCTTGATCACTCTCTCCTTTGCAGTTAGTTCCTAAGCTTCCATATATTCTTGGCCTGCTGGCTTCTTAAGCCTTTTACAGTATTTTCAATTTCCCAGGCACCTATTCCTACTCCTCCTTACACACACACACACACACACACACACACACACACACACAGTCGCCCCTCTGTTTTCGCGGACTTGGAATCTGTGTCCCTCGCTCTTCCGTGGGCAGCAAACAGAAGGAGACAAAATGGGGGGGGGGGGTACCCATGGGTGCCCATGGCCATTCAAGACAGTGGGCTTGAATGACAGCAATTTTTCATTTGGAACAGGTCCCCCATGAAAACGGAGGGGGAACTGTATATATAATTTCATATATATAATTTCATATATTTAACTTCTATACTGCCCTGTATTCGAATATCTCAGGGTAGCTTGCAGTAAAATCAGTTTGAAACAATGAATAACAATAATTTTAAAAAACTAAAAGTATATCTATTCATTTGTCAATGAAAAACAAGACAATTTAAAATCAGTTAAAACAATTTAAAATGGTGCAACCATAGCACATGTGCACTAGAATAAAGTCAATTAGGCCCAATGTCTGTAACAGAAAGCCTGGTTTTGAGCTGGCAACAAAATGATACCCACATTGGTACCAATTGGGGCTCCAAGGGGAGGGCATGCCACAACTAGGGGGCTGCCTCAGAAGCTCCTATCCCATGTCCTCCCACAGTGTATTTCCTGCACTGGTGGGACATGGAGGAGCCTGCCTCATGGACCTCAGTTCCTTAAATGTTGCTGCCTGACTGCTCCTCAAAGAAGCTTAGCCAGTGGGAGTGAGAAGACATCCTGTGTACACTGTTTCTCCATAAAATCAGTACAGCATCCAAAGATGATTTTTGGGGCCTTTTACCAGCCTCCATCTTTCATATGATTTCCATTTTGGTGTCCAAACTTATAGATCTAGGGGATCTAGGGGGAGCTAGTAAAGCAAGCTTACTTGCTTTCCCATTTTCACTCTGTCTTGCTGTTCATGCATGCTCAATAAGAGATTCTCAGAGCAGCTGCTATTTATCTTGCCTGTTGTAAGCAGGCACACATGTCTATAGTAGTGCTAAATTAGAATTACTTTTTCTTTATTGCATTGTTTACTGCAAGACCAACACCAAAAGTTTCTGTTTTTCCAATGTTCAACATCCTCCCATTGTTGATGCTGCTAATGGGACAAGGCTGAGTGAGTATAAAAAGACTTTGGCCTGTTACAGACTGCCAAAATAAAGCTGCTTCGGGTCTCTCTGGAGGTATGCTGTTTAAATGATGCATGCATCCTAAGAATCCGGAAGCTGCACCAAAGCTGCACTCCAATGCTTAGGAATGGAGTGTGGCTTTGGCGCGACCTCTGGACTCTTAGGACCCATGCATCATTTAAATAGCACATCTCCAAAGAGGCCCGAAGCAGCTTTATTTTGGCAGTCTGTAACAGGCCTTTGTAAAAAGGAGTTTCTTTTTCAGAAGTTTTGTTAACTGAGATATCCCTGTAGATATCAGAGGGAAGCATAACACCTACATAAGGAAGAGCAGAGAATTCAGATTAGTATTGGTGGTGGTGATGCTGATGCTGATGCTGATGATGATAGGATTTCTGGAACCCCGCTTCTGCAAATGATTTAAGTTTTATTTTAGAACAGTGACAAAAATGAGAATACTTATCATACCTTGAGTACTGTTAATGTTGAAGGTAACATAAAAGTTTCAGGGCAGCTGAGACAAGAGACACCTTGAACTTAAAGGAAGGAAGGTCTTAAAAAACAATAAATGATTTACAGACATCTCTCCATAGGGATTTTCAGTGTAATCTTTATACAGTACTGAGTAATGAGTGCATGACAAATGGCAGATCTGAACTTGTGCATAATTTTATTGGCTTTTCCCTCTTTTTAAATTAATACCTAGAAATATTTATACTGTATAGAACATGCATAAAATATCTCATCAGCATTCCAGGACATGGCTTCTAAGAAATATGTATACAGATCAGTGAGTTTATACAGAGCTGACTACAGAAATAAGTTGTGTTTTCACTACCAGATTTATTTAAAATAATTGTATATTGTTGTTTCTACTATGTGATATCTAGAACATAGGGATGACTTTACTGATTGTGAAGGCATGTAGCATTAATATTTAGGTTGTTTCAGAACAGCTCTTTATTAGTACTCTCTGCTTTTTAAATTGTGTGATCCAAGTTGCTTGCTAAGGAAATGCTTTTTTTTTTACCTTATTTATTGAAATAGTCACATCTTATACATGAAGTTATACAGGAATTTATTAACAGTGGCAAATAGCCATTGCAGTATAATTGTGCAAAGTCATTCTGTTGGCCTAGTAAAAATATAAATTGAGGCAATGTCCCTTTGTGTTTGTGTCTGGGGATCTAATTTTTAAGAGTGCAGATTTTAATTAAATGGCTTAATAAGATGGTTTCCCCTACCTCTTTCCTTGTTTCTTTTATAAAATCATGGTAAGCACAGTCAGCCTGTGGCATTTCCTATGAAAACTCTTGTTAAGCCAAATGGGAATTATATACATGCTGTGTATTCCTAGCCATTTCATTAGGGCTTGTACAAGAGATGTTCTGGTGGGTTTTACTGGGTGAAACTAGGATGTCTGTTGATGTGTTTTATGTTGCTTTCTTCCCTCCTCTTTCTGCAGCTGTGTATGCCGAAAGGGCTATCCTTCAGGACTCAGACTGATAATAGAGACCCTCAGTTCCACTCATACATTATTACTCGGGAAGATGGTTCCCGCACTTACGGGTTTGTACTTACCTTTTACGAGGAGGTCACAAGCAAACAAATTTGCACAGCCATGCAAACTCTTTATCAAATGCACAATGCCGAGCAATGCAACAGTGTCTGCGCCTCGTCATCATGTAGCATGGACTCCCTGGCCAGCAGTCTTGACGAAGGCGACTCTACATCACTGGCCAAGATGCAGCGCTACAACTCATATGATATCAACAGGGATACACTGTATGTCTCCAAATGTATTTGTCTCATTGCTCCCTTGCCTTTCATGCAAGCATGCAAGAAATTCCTTATCCAGCTTTACAAGGCAGTCACATCTCAGCAACCTCCACCTTTGCCCCTGGAGAGCTACATCCATAACATCCTCTATGAAGTGCCCCTTCCTCCCCCAGGAAGGTCGCTAAAATTTTATGGGGTGTACGAGCCTATCGTTTGCCAGAGGCCTGGGCCTAATGAACTCCCGCTATTTGACTATGCACTCCGGGAGGCTTTTGAACTGCTGGGCTTGGAGAACCTCATTCAGGTTTTTACATGTGTTCTCCTAGAAATGCAGATCCTTCTTTATTCTCAAGGTAAGTAGACAGTTTCTAAGCTGATCAGACTGTTGACTATTCACTGTCCCACCAAAAATAGGGATGGATCCACATATAGCAGTATTGGAGTTGGGTTGGTTATAGGACCATAAAAAGAGAGAGTTTTCTGGAAGATATGATTTGTTTCAGTTACGTATTTTTATTGCTGACAAGGCCTATTGGTGAATATGGGCGGGTTACACACCGCCATATTAGTACGCGATGACTACTTACTAGGGTTAGGAAGGGGCGGTGCTTCCGCACCCCCCCTAACCCTAGTACGCGCTCTGTGCGCACAAAATGGCGGCGGCCGTTCCACACGCCCGCCGCCATGATGGCGTCACAAATGCTCCGCCATCACTCCACGCGAGGGTGCTTAATGTTCCCTTTGCGCGGAGCAGGAAGGAACTTCGTTTCAGAGCTCCTTCCTGGTTTGCGTCGCTGGGCGCAGCCTTCAGACGGCTGCGCCCAGTGACGCAAGGGAGCCCCTTTCTCCTCCTCCCCGCCACCGTGGGGTGTCCTTGGGGCTTGAAGCCCCAAGGACACCCCTTTCAAGGCTGCGGGGAAGCGGCCTTTTGCTGCTTCCCCGCGGCCCGGAAAGCAGCGGATTGGGGCCTCAGCGGCTGCCGTTCTAGCCACTGAGGCCCCGATACACCGGGGAAAGGGGCAGGTACAGGCCGCCGCTTTTCGGCAGTCTGTAACCCACCATGGTGTCCTTTACTAATAATTTGAAGATCTACTATATTTTGTTTCCAATTACTTTGGGAGCCCTTTGTGGGTCCCAAAACTTTTTAAAGAAAAAAATATATTAATAGTATGCCAGAAGTTATTCTTCTTTACCAATAATTGGGGTTTAAAAAACCCCACCAAGATATAGAATACAAGCCAAAACATTTTAGAGCAAAGCATATTTCTCTTAACACAGAGAATGCTCTGTATTCTGTTACAATTTTAGTTTAGAAAACAAGTTAAAGACAGCATTAAAAATAGGAAGGAAGGAGGAGAAAAAAAGGAAATATGGCAGCACTTTTAAGACTAACTGGTTTTTATTTTCACATAAGCTTTTTTGGATACAAACCCACTTTTTTAGATGCAGTACCGAGTTAAAGATAGGACATTAGTACAGAAAGCAATATCTGTCTGTCCCTTCTAGGAAATTACCGCTTTGAAGAATACAGCAATTTCTAAGGAAAAGTTTTATTTGTATTTTGGGTAATTACTTTTTTAAAAATGGTAAGCTAAAGGTTTTACACTCCAATATATTTTCCAACACATTTTAAATAGTGTTGGGGTATTCTGGACTGGCTTTGAAAAGCAATTACCTCAGAATCTAAACTGGATTCTATATTTCAATTTCTCTGCTGTCCTGTGAATTTAGATGTGAGGTTTGGGTCTATTTAAATAGTTCCAAAATAACCATTTTCTGATGTTAATGCAGCTCCCTGAGGATAAGTAACAAAATGCTACCAGCACAGGATTGATACTAGGGAACGGTGAATTAAATTGTGAGCTCTGCAGAAGTTAGGAAATGTGTTCTAGATGTATGCCTGCAAGCAAATGAAAGAATTTGAGTTTTCCTTGCCTAGCAATTTAAATCCTTTCTCAGTTTCTGGAAAAATGATATAGCACTCTTTTTAGAGCTTCCATGGCAGCTTACAAAAGCAAGATACTATATAAGACAAACCTCTTAAAACAGGTGTGTGTGTGTGTGTGTGTGTGTGTGTGTGTGTGTGTGTAGACTGAGATCCTACATTTTAATGTGTAGTGTAAATCTACTCTCGTGTAATTATGTGCTGCTGGGGCCTGAATACCAACACTCTGCAATGGATGTGTATTTATCACTGTGTCTGCTAATTGTCCCATTATGCAATGGGGATTTAACAATGGGGATTTCTCCAATACTAGTGAATAAAGTGGTACATTGAAGCCATTGTTGTATAGTTACACATCATCCAAGAATGTGGAGCTCCATGGCTGGAATTCTGTTGGTTAGTCTCAACTAGAAGAGACCATTGAATCACCTGTTGAATGAGAGTCAACACATAGGCAAATCAGACTGGTTCAATGGCTCTAGTCAGGATTAACAGCCGGTTTTAGGCTCATATGAAATGGTTCCTCATGTAGACGTCCATTTCTACACATGAATTAAATATGTCCAAAAAACCAGCCAAAAAAAGTTCAACTACATGTGTAAGGGAACTTACACATGTCTATGACACCAGCAGAATTCCAGCCATTGACTTTCATCAGAAAAGTCAGGGAGAAATAAAATATCTCTCTATTATACTGAAAAGATTACAGTGCGCCCGTGTCATGCGCAGGCTTGCCTTACATGGCTTCCAGCATATGCTGGAAGCTGCACTGGAAGGAGCAGCGCCACGCACCAGAAAAGACAATGGTGCACACATTGCCGCGGGCATGAGCCCCATTCACTTGAATGGGACTTGAGCATCCGCGTTTTTTCCTTAATGGGGGGGGGGGGGTCCGGAGCAGATCCCCTGCATAAGGGAAGGGACAACTGTACTATGTTGACTCTGTATAAATGAATTAAAAGTTACTGTATCTGCAAAATTAGGCTAACTCGGAGACCAGAGTGTTTACTTAACTTTTGATTTTTAAAGAACAGAGGCAGATAGGGCAAGGGCCCAGGGGGACTGTATCCGCATTGCAGAAATAATCTAGTTTGACACCACTTTAACTGCCATGGCTCAATTCCCAGAATTCTATAACTTTATTGCTGTAGTGTGGATGCAGCCCAGGTTTACTACACAGAGATGTCTGGCTTTTGGGGGGATATGATGAGAAAAAGATGATGCTCCTGCCATCCCTAGAAACTAGCTTCCTGGCAGAGAGGACCAAGAGGTCTCATTGGAACCAACAGACTGAATTCCCTCTCATGTCACAGTTGTGTTCCTGGTCAGTTGGGAAAGTGCTGTGGTGTGTCTTGGTCTTGGTCTTCCCCCTTCGGCTTCTCCTGTAAACAAATAGTGTCAGCAAGCAATAGTGGCATCTCATTCTTCTTCATCTTTTTGAGCTTGTGGCTATAGTCATCTGCTGAGTTGAATACCAAGTGATGAGTTTAAATCAAGTCAGCCAAGACTGAAGGTCCAATTTACCATCTCAGGATCCACCAGAGGATGCACTGTATGGAATTCCTTAGTGGCTGGAAATCCATTACTGGTGTCATAGCCCTTCTTTTTTTTAAGCAGCAAGCCTGCTTTTCTAGCCAAATTTGGCTTTCTGGTATAGGAGAGTGTCTAGGAAGCCTTGGTGTCCTCAAACAATGGCAGAAGGAGATGTGTGTCCCAGGGGGCCATGTGTTGTGTTGTTATTGTTGCATGCCTTCAAGTCATTTCCAGCTCACGGCAAGCTAACCCTGATCATGATGTTTGCTATGATGTTTCCTTGGCAAGATTTGTTCAGAAGAGGGTTTGCCAGTGCCTTAATTATTTAAAGCTTGATTAGAATTTAGGAATGTGTGTGTGCGTGTGTTAGGTGTTGGTCAATCCTAGGCCATAAGGAACTGAAATGTAATCCATTGACTTGAATGAAAATCCATGGTGGATTGTTACAAAAGCCAGTTAATGCCACAAGACTATTTTTAACCTGTGAAATTAGATCTGTCTCTGTATATGAGGGAGAATGAATTACAGTCCTGTCTATTGGCAATGGAGAACATTAAGACTGCAGTTACATTATTAATGCCCATGTGTCTCAAATGGTTGCGATAATCAAATTCCCTCTGGGTTATATCCTTGCTAACAGTGTGTGTCTTCCTCTAGCTTTTATCCTCTATGGGAAAGCTTCATTGTGCCAGTAGGAAGGGAGAAATTGGATTGCCAGTGTCTGCCTCCTCTCCTTTGCCATGTGGTTGTTCAGTTGTGGCATGAATACTGGTCAAAATTGGTTTTGTACATGTGCAGAAAGAAAAGAGTACTACCTGATCTTTGATTGTCCAATTTTCTGCAATTTTCAGTACACAAAGAAGGAATAAATACCCCAAAATGTGTCAGATGCATATAATTATATACATGCTTATAATGTATTATCCAGCACCAGACCACCTGTTAAGTGACCCCAAGTTATTATTTTCAGGTTCTTGGGTTTTTTAATATATTTTTTTAAAGTTTTAATTTAAAAAATCATCAGTTAAAGATTTTGAAATGGTTTATATATCCTAATATTGAAGAATGGTTCGATCAACTGCTGAGCTTGCATTTTTGCCACAGTGATTTGTGAGTGGCAAAAGAGTGAAATGTTTAGCTCAGTTATTGCACAAAATTGTTGTTGTTGCTGCTGCTGCTGCTGTTTTATTCATTTATACCCTGTCTTTCTTCCAATGATGGGACTTAAGGCAGCCAACAACCTATTTTAAACAATACTGTATGTCTAATGAAAATATGCCTTATGAAAATAAAATATTAAGGAACAAATTGCTGACAGGATTTCTGCAAGTACTTGCATGGAGTCATGTTAAAAATAAATCCTGAGGAATATCTTACAGTTGTTTACCTCAGCCTTCCTCAAACGGGCACCTTTAATGTGCTATAGTTCTCATCATCCCTGGCCATTTGGCCACTAGATTCGTCTAGCTATAACATAAACATTTAAAAGCAAACTTTAAGCACCAAACAGCACATCTGGAGGCACCAGCTTGGGAAGGCTGATTTATCTAATTTTCATTTGATCTTAAAGTAGATTTGCAGTCTGGCTTAGAACCTGGAATTTGCTAATGCATGAGCTGAAAATTCAGCCTAATGAGCAATTATGAGCAAAAAAGAATATGACAGCAGCTCTTCCTTTCTGCTCGAGCCATCTGCATATTGCTGGTCCTCTGGCGATTTGACAAAGCAATGTACATAATTCTACTTTGTGATTCTCTGAGCATTCCTGATATTTATCTTAAATTCTGTTTTTAAATTTGTATCCTAGCTGTCTAGTTAACATTTCATAGCTTTCTTAGCGCAGTAGTCCTAGAGTTAATATTTTAATCCATTTCAAATAAGGCAGCGAACTTGCTCTGTGCTTTAAATTCAGCTAATGAATGGCTACATCAAATATGTCTTGTGTGGTTTAAGAATTGCTCTGCATTTGTCATCTGTCTGATGCTGAAATATTCAGGGGTTTTAAATGTATTGGGGTTTGTAAAAGTAGTTCTGTGTTGGCCTCTCCTCTTAGACTACCAGCGCCTGATGACAGTCGCAGAGGGGATCACCACGCTACTCTTCCCATTTCAGTGGCAACATGTGTACGTACCCATCCTCCCAGCTTCTCTCCTACATTTCCTTGATGCTCCTGTACCATACTTGATGGGCCTGCAGTCCAAGGAGGGAACAGACCGTTCCAAACTGGAACTTCCCCAAGAGGTGAGCCATGATGCTGTATGCAGCATAGAATCTTGGCTCCTCAAGGATTTAACTTGAGGAGTCAAATTATCAATTATCACTTAGAAAAATTATCATTGCTTGGTCAAGTGTGTGTGCACATGCATGTGTGTTGAGGGATGGTGTTCCTTGGCATTTGGATTCCCTATTTACCCAATGAATGGGCACATTGTTTACAGATACATTCTCCCTAGACTGGAGGAGAGAGATGTTATTTTCTGGGACCACCATTCCCAGTGTATCAGCATGTTTGAGTTCTAGTCCACAAATGTAATTAATTGACTGGGGGATTCTGAAAGCTGTAGTCTAAACAAATAAGATTTCCAAGTCCTGCTCTTGACATGATGTCCAGGCTAGGAGTTTTGTTTCATTGTCAGTGAGAATACCTTATGATAGAGCAGAGCAGAAGCATTTTGGGGTACAGGCTTGAATAGTGAATTAAGATTTGTCCTATTAATGTATTCACCTTCTGTCTCTGTTCTACAGTTGTATCAGAATGAGACTGAGGTCTAGATCCAACATTAGTCCAGAGTAGACCTACTGAATCAATATAAATTGAATAAATGTTTATTATGTCTTCCTGCATGGGATGGTCCTTGTGGTTTCTTCCAACTCTGATTTGATTATCTGAATTGCCAAGTTCCTAGTTAATTTTTTGAAAATGCACCATCAAACTATGTTTTGAAGTTGTTTTCTTTATACTTAAGATAGTTAAGACTTGCCACAGCTCGAAGTTAAGATGACACCACAGCCTGTGGTTAATTAAAAGCAAAAGCTTTCAAACTTCAGACAACTTGTTCTGGTTGTCTGGAAGAGAGAAGGGTTTGAGAAATGTGTGAGTCTTGTGAATGTTACTCACATGTAATATATACATGCCTATCACCTCCACCTGCCTCACAAGTATTGCTGTTGGCTTGAATTCAATTGTTTTGCTCAAACTAGAATAGAATAATTGACTTGTTTGTTGAATTGTTAGTTGAATGGTTACACAGGTAAACCTCATTGTCCATCATGTATAACTTCATCATATACGACTTTATTCTCTTTAGAGAATGGAAGTAGTCTGATTTTTACAAGTTTGACCTTATTGCTTATGTATAAATGTTGTTTATGCTGCTGTTATCATACCCCCCAACTGTTCCAGTTTCGTAGAGACAATCGTGATTAATTCTCTGCCATCCCACCTTTTCAGATTCTTTTAAAATGTCCCAGTTTCTCTTTCTTCTGCTTACTTCAGTTGATGCAAACTGAGATCCCAGTTAATTCAGCAGGAAGGAGAGGAGAAGGGTGAAAGGAGTGTAATGTTGTTGTTCTCTGTAGGTTCAGGCAAAAGCAGACTGCAGAGCCTCTCCTAGTTAGTGTATTCTACATAACTTTTCAAATAACTTTCCTTCTTGACACACTCTGCTATTGCTTGGCCACATGTATCCTGGTTTTCATAGGAAATTCTGGAGAGTATATATTACCATCTACTACAAAATGATTGTTCTAGTTATAGATGAAAAGGTAGAGACTGGAAAATAAATTCACTGATGGATGTTTTGGAACAGGAGACAGTAAAACCATTTGCTCTTTGGCATGCAAATGCTAGTGAAGTTCATTTCTACATTCCTTTTATTGTTCTAGCCAAGTTCCAAGCTCTGGGAGCTAAATATAAACCCTTGGTGCACTTGAGATAAAATTCTAGCAACTAGCCATCATGAATTCTTAAAGGCGCTAATCAGAATTAACACTATCTTTGGGTGCTTTTGGAAGAGGGGATCCCTGAGGATTTTCTGGGTTCAAATCTCCTTTCACATTTTTAAGATGGTTATGCAGAGCCTGATATTTTAAAAGCCTTTGAAATGAAATGTTTGTAGATAAAAGGACAGTCTCCTTTAGCCAAAAACACAGAAGGAATTATAGTACTGCAGACTGTTTAACTGTCGTATGGACCAATGGTTTGCTTCTGTACAATCTGTCCTCCTGCCTTAGGCTTGTCAGTATCAGTACAGAAAACCACGGGGATTGCATTCTGCATGCAGCATATCAAAAAATAACCTTGCAATGCTATATTTGCAGCCCTTCCCTACTTAATGCGCTGTTTAAAAATATTTCTAAACTTACGAGCGAGATAATTAATGTAATTTGGGGATTTAGTTCAGAATACAACCTCTTTTCCCTGTTAGAAATGCACTGCAAGTGGACTTGTGCAACATGCCCTGGAGAAATTGACAGAGCACTGGTACCAATTAAACAGCAGTTCAAAGACTAACAAGAATGAATTGCCATTGCCCTTGTGAATATCTAGGTCTCATGTTATGCTTCTTTGTCATGCTTGGTACATCTGAGGCCTATGTTCCCTCAGGGAGAATAAGTTTTAGTACTCACTTCATTCAGTGGAGCAAAATTCATGTACACTGAATTTCAGATACGAGTTAAGAAAATATATTTTCCTCCCAAAGAAACACTTTATTTCAGGGGCTTCCATTTACCCAAGCTAAAAGTGATTTTATTTCTCATTTCCTTTCAAAGAGAAGATCCAATTTAAGCAGAGAAATCATTGTACATTTTAAAATATCAACACTAGAGCAGATCTTTTTGTTAGGTCTGTGCCTCCAGTGACAGAATTCGGGCTATATGAGAAGAGAGCAAATGGTTCATTGTTGGATTTATTATATTCCTACTGTGGTGTGAGAGGAGTAGATAAACTAAACTGCCTGTGGCACTAAAATCTTTTAGGCCATCACTGTCCATGCCTTGGCCATGTTTCAATGATTTGAAAGCTTTTTTAATTTTTAATTTTATATATTTCTCTAAGGATTTTCCAGTGAAGATGTTCCTTCCTATTCAAACTTTTGTGCCTTCTGGCAGTTTAATCCTTCTGTTTAAGATGAAACTCCTCTCAGCTTCTCTTCCACTTCAGATCTAAATCCTGTTGCTAATCACATCCAGAGTAGACCTTCTGAATATTAAGTAAATCTATTGCTTCACTGGGTCTGCTCTGTTTGGGACCAGTAATTGCATTGAGACCACAGTCTTTAATTCCTAAAATTTAACTATAGGTGGATGTAAATTAATGAATAGATTCTTGGGCATTAATTCAGAGTCAAAACAGAAATTTTGATACCAGAGGCAGAAATAACATGGAAAGAATGGGGACAGGTTCCTGCACATCCATCATCATCATGATCCAAACTGTTTCAACAAACATTTTATTATTCATAATTAACAACATACATATGTTAAATGGAACAATCAGGTCAGATAAGCTTTGCATGAGTAGACAAAAACATTTTGAACCTTCTAAGGGACACTTGAAGACTTCTTCCAAAATGCATCCTGGGGTGACTTTTTCTTTCACCATCCTCCATTTCTTTGTGATTTTTATTCTAGTGGCTAATCTTAAAAATCAGCACTTTTAAAAACATGCTGTGGATAGATAGTGAAGCAATCTTATCTGCTTTCCAGTCCCCCCTCTTTTGCTATCTGCAAAAGGATTCAGTAGGTATCTGCTATTTACCTTGTGTGATGTAGGTAAGCACAGGCAGCTACAGTAGGATCATCTAATAAAATCCCATTATGTCCCAGCTCAAACTTTATTTACATTATTTACTTCAGACATACTTGCAATGCAACCCATAAAATCTGCATTTCTCCTGCTCTTCTTTACCATCCTGTCAGTACTGATTTTGCTAAAAAAAATATTCAGCTAGACAGAGGAAGAAGAAGAAAATGTGGATTGGGCAGGCAGAAAAGAAGTTAGGTTAACTAAAGTATGCCTATAAATTTTAAGTCTCATATCTTCAAAAAATAGGCAGCCAGTCTGGCAAGCAAATCAGAATAGAATAGAATAATAAATCTAAAACACAGTGAGATGTGGTGATACAAGAACACCTACGGACAGCATGTCACAATTGTAGAGTGAAAATTCAAAAATGATCAGATACCAAAGCATTGACTAGATGATGTACGGTTAATCTCAAATGTCCGTCTATGCAGAGAGTGCTTAAAAAATGAAATGCTTTTTATTGGTGTGATTCCTGGCTGTCATATCAGCATTGTAAGATGTTCACAAATGTTTTGTGTTTGATGAATGGGAGAGGTTTTTCACATTTTGTTGTCCAGCAAAACAATACATGATGCTTTAGTATGATTCTTGAGGCAAATTTAGGCTGAAGTAGTAACTTGTTTTATTGTATATGAGAGCATTTCACTGGCCAAACAAAGGAGACACCACTTTTGCTATTAGGTCCAAGCATTCTGTTCATTTTTACTACAGAAAATCAGTATAGGGATTAATGATATTTGTTTATTTTTTTTCCAGGCCAACCTCTGTTTTGTGGATATCGATAACCACTTTATAGAGCTGCCAGAGGAACTCCCTCAGTTTCCAAACAAGCTGGATTTCATCCAAGAAATCTCTGAGGTTCTCCTTCAGTTTGGAATTCCCTTTGAGGGTACCTTCCATTGTAGCGAGAGTGCCAGCAAGTTAAAGAACCTAGTCCTTAATGACTTGACCAATGACAAAAAGAATGGAAACATCTCCAACAACACCATCAACATGTACGAGCTCCTTAAAGGCAATGAAACGATCGCCCGTCTCCATGCATTGGCAAAAAGGACAGGGGTTGCAGTGGATAAGATGAGCATTACCACTCCTCTGGCAGAAAGAGAGAGAGATGTAAAGCTCCAGTGTGAAGATGGGGAGCTGAGGGACTACAAAATGAATGTGCAGCTTCGGGAGGTCTTTGCCAACCGCTTCACACAGATGTTTGCCGATTATGAAGCTTTTGTCATTCAAGCAGCACAGGATAGGGAATCGTGGCTGACAAACAGGGAACAGATGCAAAATTTTGACAAAGTAAAAGGAGCCATATTGTTTCCTTCAAAGCTGTTTCTGTTGCTATATATTTTAAAAGCTTGTAGCTCGGTGATAGAATGTGTGCATTGCATGTGTCTTACATGTGTAAGATCCCATTACTCCTGGTATCTCCAAGGAATAGGGATGGCATGAAAGGTCTCAGCATGAAAAGTTTACAATATTTGCCTAAACCGAGGGTGGGCAACTTGGGAAGGCTAGGGGGCTGTGTTATTCCTACCAGAGAACTTAAATTTTTGTATCTCCCTATTGTACCCCCTGCAAAAAATAATAATTAAAAAACAATTTTCCTTCAAATGGCATCACATACCCTCTAGGAGGCACAGGGGCATTTTTGCCATGTATTTGGGCCCCCTGGACTGTTATACGACCAGGAGAAGACTTTAAAAACAGGAAGGAAGTCACTTTCTGTTTACTTCCCATTAAAAAAAAAAAAGCCTAGTTTTCATTTCCTGTATCAGAAAGACACAAAAGAGGCAAAATGTGGCAAAAATGCCCCCTAGGGGCATTTAGGGACATTTTGAGGGAAGTATTTTTGATCAGGTGTAGAAAAATGGCCCACATGTAGCCTGCAGGCTGCAGTTTACCCACCTTTTATTTTGAAAAGGGTAGTAAAAACAAAGCAATTTGACAGCACTTTAACTGTCATGACTGTCCTACAGAATCCTGGGATTTGTAGTTTGGTGAGGCACCAGAACACGAGGACAGACCAGGCTGACTATCTCACCAAACTACAAATCCTAGGATTCTACAGTCATTGCTTTATTTCTGCAGTGTGGCTACATCCTAGGAAGAAAAAAATAAAATAAAATTTGCTTTGCATTTTGATGTGAGCACACCCAATTTTGCATTTTTAAATGGAAATCTCAATAGTACCTACTTGGTACAAAATTTTTACCTTTCCATAGTTAGGATATTCCAGTGAAAAATGTGTGTGTGTGTATGAATATATGAAGAAAGTATATTAGAAAATGTCTCTGTGAAAATAATGTTCAAGGATGCATGACATCAAGATAGTTGCTTATTAGGAAAATCACATATAATATCTGCACACAGTATACAGTATACATTGTGAGAAGTATACACAAAAATACATAAAAAGCTTTCTTAAAAATATTTTGTTTAAAATTTAGGGCAAATTGAATTTAAGATGGGAAAAATGAGAAATGGAGAAGCTAAAATTAGCAGATTCATCCAACTGTTGCTATCGAAATCAAATAATTAGACGAGCATAATATATACTCATTTGTATAATTTGCCTTACACATTCAGATTTTCTTCCCCCATCGCAAATACACATCCTTCATTTGGGTTTGGTTATTAAAAAATTGTTCAGCAAGTGTAAATGGTAATAATTTTATTTAGATCAATTCTGGTTGCATTTGGGCCTTGATAGCTAACTGAAAATACCCATTACAAACTGGTTATATGAGAAACACTGCCAGAGTTTATGAAACAGTGTTCCTGAAAGTGTTCTTAACCAACGTAAACCAAGGTTGATAACAAGTAGATTTTTGTTCCTCATTATTATTCAGCTACTCTTTCTGAAATCTAATTTGGAAAATGTATCACTTTTTCTGGTGGAAATCCTAGTAGTACCAATGAAAGTATAACTTCTATGTTCAGAAAATATATGTTTTCAGAAAATATATATCTGCCATAGCCCTTTGAACAGGTCAAATTTGATCAGTCCACTGAGATACAGGGTTCTGGGAAGCTGTCCTGAAAAGGGACATCTGCCAACTAAATGCTGATGTCTAGTCTGTGTGATGAGAATGAAAAGTCACAAATTAGGTCCTTTTGGGTAACCCAGAGGTCCACCCTTGATGTTGCCGAAGTAAGTCTCATCTATCCTACCAAATGTTTAGCATTTTTTGAAGATCATGACTTACTTCCAATCTGATTGGCAATGGAAAATGCTGAGCATAATTGTGATTGATATGCTCCTCACCTCTTCCTCATACTGAGTGGTGAGAGGAAGATGCAGTGGGATCTAAATGCACAGAAAGAAAAGGTTTTAAACACCCAGTACTTGCACATAGAGGAGAAAATGTTTTTTCTGTCCGAGTTTGGGGAAAGTATATGCAAGTAATCAAGTATCCACTGCTCTTTCCGTATTAAGTTTTTGTTTCCTGATGGACCTAGGCTCTTTTCATACTACACAATTATAGCATTGTGATTTCACTTTAACTCCCATGGTTATGTTTTATGGAATCCTGGGATTTGTAATTTGATGAGGTACTAGAGTTCTCTGGCTAAAAATTCAAAACACCCCTCCTTAAACTGCAAGCTTCAGGATGTCATAGGATGGAGTCATGTTAGTTAAAGTGGAATCATAGTGTTACAATTGTGCAGTGTGAAAGAGCCCCTTCTGAAAATATCCATAGGACAGAGTTGGCCAGCTAATGAAGTTGTACACAAGCATGTTGCATGATATTTTAACAGTTTTTGTTTTATCTGTCCTGTTCTTCCACTCCACTTTAGGCTTCATTTCTCTCTGACCAGCCTGAGCCTTACCTTCCATTCCTCTCACACTTTATTGAAACCCAAATGTTTGCAACATTCATCGACAATAAAATCATGTCCCAATGGGAAGAAAAAGATCCATTTCTCCGAGTGTTTGACTCCAGGATTGAGAAGATAAGACTGTATAATGTCAGGGCCCCTACATTAAGAACATCTATATATCAGAAGTGCAACACTTTGAAAGAAGCAGGTATGGTCAGATTGACCAGTTTCCAGTGTTAAAACAGAGAGGGTTTTTTTTTTTAAAAAAAGGTCTTGCAGCTATTTGAAAGTTTTCTTTCATTCTGTCTAATTTACCATTTCTGAGATTTAATTGCTTTATTTATATTTTGCCTTTGATTCCTTGAGAAAAGCCACTGTCATTACAATAGAATGAAAAAGGAAATGAAAACAATATAAGAAAAACAAACTATTAAAATAGATTGTACTAAAATGATTTCTCACAAAGCCAGCTACAAATTTAGCATTAAAAATGTAACTTAGCAGCTCAGTTTGTTCTTCCAAATTACAATAGCTTAACTGATTTCATTGGATGAAAGATAGCAGCCTTGTGACCTTCCTTTCAAAGTGCATTAAAAGAGGTGCCTCTCTGTATTGTTTTAATTACGTTTTTATCATTTTTATTTGTTCATCACCTTGGGAGCCCTCATGGGCTGGAAAGTGATACAGAAATACTATAAATAAATCAGCTATTGCCGCCTCAAATATTATGAAATTGTCCTCTAAGGGAATATTGGAAGTGTTTGGGGGCAAAATAAGTAAATAAATAAATCAGCACTCCCCCCCCCCCCCCGGGGTGTGATAATGAAAATACAGTGGAACCTCGCCTCACGCCGGGGATCCGTTCCGGACACACACACACACCTGTGTAAGGCAAATTCTGCCTATGCTGGAGCCCCATTCATTTGAATGGGGTTCGTGCATGCGGCGGCACAGCGGTGTGGGAGCACGCAAGGCGCCATGGGTGTGCGCCGCCCCGCGTCCTCCCATGCTTCTTGAGCACATACGCTCAAAATGCATATAGTGCACCTGCGTATAACACGGGCGCACTGTATATGTGTCCCCTAAGGCCCCTGAAGGACCTTCTAATGTCCTACAGTCACCCACCTACCACCAAGCTGGTTGGTGTGTTGTTACTCATGCCATGGGATTTTGAAAATACTTTGGATTGTGTGAGTTATTTTTAACCCTAACAAGAATTCCAGTGCATTGTGGAGTTTAAAAATGTCTGAAGGAATGTTTGTGTGTGTATTTAGTGCCTTCCATCGAACTGTAATTAAGTGCTTTCCACCCAAACACCCAGAGCCAAAATATATACGGTAGAATAAAACTCCACTTATGATTTCTATTTTGGTGGCCAGACTTCTAGATCTGTGCTTCTTTAACATGCTGGGGGTGGCTGGTGAGGCAGGCTTACCTACTGTACCCTTTTCTTTATCTTTTGCATACTCAGTAAGGGATTCTGAAGACAGTTGCTATTTATCTTGCCTGTTGTAGAAAAACACATGTAGATACAATAGGATCGGCTAGAATAGAATCCTATGCTTTCCCAGGTAAAGCTTTATTACATTATTTACTGCCAACACATACATTGCTTCAATCCAACACAGAAAGTCTGTGCTTCTCCAGCCCTCCATTAATTGTAGCAGCACTTTGAAAGAACAGAAATATTGTAATATACACACACACACACACACACACACAGTTGGGATGGGATATTAATGGGGAACATGTGATCCTCTGATATTGTTAGACCAGTGATGGCAAACCTATGGCACGCATGCCAGAGGTGGCACTCAGAGTCCTCTCTCTGGGCACACATGCTGTCATCCTAGCACAGAGTTTGCCAGAGTTTCTTACTAGAAAGCCAGAGGGACATGGCACTTTACAATAAATAAGTGGGGTCTGAGTTGCAGTTTGGGCACTCAGTCTGTAAAAGGTTCACCATCACTGTGTTAGACATTCTGTGAAATGACACAAGAATTCTCCAAATAGACAGGCTCTAAAGATCCTCACTGCGATAGAGAGATTCCAAGATTAAAGTAATTAAAGTATTGTTCTATTTCAATTACTGTTTTCAGCTCAAGCTATCGAAAACCGTCTGTCGAAGATAGATCACACTGCAATACATCCACACCTGCTCGATATGAAGATAGGTCAGGGCAAATACGAACAAGGTTTCTTCCCTAAACTTCAATCAGATGTGTTAGCAGCTGGACCTACCAATAACAAGTAAGCTTTTAGAAATATATCCTTAGAACAGGTACATCATCACAGTCTGTTCCCTACGTTTGCAGCTTTGACTTTTGTGGATTTTATTATTCATGGACTTAATGAATATATTCTTTCTGTAAGTCTTCCTGTGGTCAACTTCTTCCAAAAGTCATGCTGGAGGACCAAGTGATTCCTAGAGGTAATACTTGTCTAGGCTTTAGTAGGTCCTCCAGTGCAATCCTGTGGTTAAGTTCCAGAAGATGTTGGCCATAGAATTGCCCTGGAAGACCGAGACATTCCTAGAGAGGTATTCTCTGAGATTAAAAAAAAGTATGTTTTTAATTGCTATTTTTCTATTTTCATGGGGCTCCTGTGTTCCTAACCCCAGCAAATGTAGAGAGTCCACTGTTCTTTATTCAGTATTATTAATTTCTTACAGTGGCCCTATAAATGAGAGACCTCTAGGTCACCTTGTTATTAACAGCTCTGCTCAGGTCTTGCAGACTCAGATCTGTGGCTCCCTTGATTGTGTCTTTCCACCTCTAATGTGCTCTTCCCCATTTCCTACTGCCTTCAAGTTTATCAAGCATTATCATCTTTTCCAGTGAGTTGGCTCATCTCATGATATGCCCAAAGTGTGATAGCCTCATTTTAGACTGGATTGTTCCTCCTACCCGATGGTGAAACCCATATCCTTAGTCATTGGGTAAAAAATGAATCCTAGTTGGTTGGCTTATAATACCTTCCTTTTGGCTGTGTTGGTCTGATACTCCTTCTGTGCGGCTGTCCTCAAGATTAATGGCAGCTTCAGTTAGTGTGCATAATTTTGTATAGATATCACAGCACTGGCAATTCCTTTATTGTAGCACTGGCAATTTATCCTCTGCATTTAAACTTTGTAATTGAATACTGCCTGTTTGTAGCTGTATTATCAGAATCTAGGCTATGGCCAAAATTTTTCCATTTCCATTCCAAGACTCAAGCTTCTTCCTCTCTGGGAATAAAAGGAACTAAATGTGATGTAGGAACACACATCTTTGTTTAGTTTCTTTCATTGATTTTGAACTGGCAGTTAACTTGGAGCGAGTCAGGCATGTGTGCTCCAAAATCAAAGTGATTAAATAAGCTCTCTAATTCTCTAATCTCTAGTGATAATCCTGTAATTCTTTGTAATTACTTACAAAGGAACATAATGTATTACATTTATTGGATGCTGGTAGGGTGATTTGTGAGCTGAACATGAGATCATACGACACACCACTACAGTTTATATCTGTTCTTCATGTAAGTCCTAAAAGAATTATGCATGCTTATCATAGCATGTCCAGTCTTTAATACAGTAGTGGGGAACCTTTACTTTTACCTTTACCTTTACAGATATGTTGCACTATAGCTCAGATAATCCATGACTTACCTCTGCTGAGTGATGGGATTTGTAGCCCAAAGATTCCTTGTCCTTGTTTTTTAAAAAAAAATAAACGAGCTTTCTCTAACCTGGTGCTCTCCGACTAGTGGGTTAAAGGAAAGTCACCACCCCTGGAGTTCTTCATCCAGGAATGGCAACTAATCAGTTTAGTTGGAAAGAAAACTTTCACAAATTATGATCTAAGTAAATTCGTTTAGGTTATTATGGAATATATTTGGCATTCGAATTGGTACCCCTTATGTACATTGGTACCCTTTCATCATCTAATAGTGTACTCATGTTCTCAAATCATGAAGATGTAGTCCATTATCTCACTGATTCCAGAGTAGGAGAAGTTTCTGCTGTGTATTGTTCTGTCTCTGAAGAAGATGAGAGAAAGGGAACAAATGGAATTCTGCCTCATAAGATGCTGCTTTTCAATATAATGGTTAAGGCCTGGTTTCAAGCATTAAAAGCAAATACAGCAAAGAATATAAGGCACAATATATGATGTCTGCAGACAAAATTGTGTCAGCCAGTCTCTTGGGGTGTCTTGCTTCATACTGCAAAGAAGAAGCTATCTGAAATGTTGCAAAGACAACAAGAAAATTACAGTGTAGGTAGAATTTAATTTGAGCAGGACTATAGCAGAGGAATTAATTGAAGTTTTTATGATAACTGTCAATCAAAAATCTTTTTAATTACTTTAACACACCTGTGGATTTGAGAACCAGAAGCCAGTATAGAGCAAAAATAGTTGATCCAGTTTATATATTGTCATGCAGTTTAATAGTGTAATCCTGTGCATGTTTATACAAAAACAGGTTGAAAGAGGCCCAAAACACACAGACCAAATAAAGCAGCTTCTGGCCACTGTGGGGGCTGGAAGCTCCGATGCTGCGATCCAGTTCTTTGGACTGGATCAAAAAGGAGCCAGAATAATTTGGCTCCTGGTGGCGGCCAGCTTGGGGCTGCAATGGTGGCCCACTTTGGAAGCAGGCTGTATGGTCACCACAGTCTTGGCGCAATTATGGCCAGAGGCTGCTCCTGCCACCAGTCCACTTTGCCCCAGAATCTTGGTGTTATAATCAGTGTACAGTTGGCCCTCTGTATTCAGATTGTTTTATCCATGGCTACAATCATCCACAACTTGGAAATATTCCAAAAACATATATAAATTTCCAAAAGCAAACCTTAATTATGCCATTTTGTATAAGGGACACCATTTTACTACGCCATTGTACTTAAAGGGACTTGAGCATCCACAGATTTTGGTATCCATAGGAGGTTCTGGAACCAAACCCCAGTGGATACCAAGGGCCCACTCTTCGGTAAGTGTGCATAGAACTAAAGCCTGTTAGCCATCCCAAATTGCTCTCTATTTATGCTCAGTAATATTTATAAAAGACAGTGAGACCAACAAAAGGCAATAAAAGCAAAACCTTTGTCCCGAAATGGAATCTTGAAACATAGCTTTAAAAACTAAATGGTGTATGTATGGATGCAGCTTTGGGACTCCAAAGGAAAACTCTGTTGTTCCTTCCATCAGATATAAAAGTTTTGTAGATAACACTAGAATTTGGAAATGTTTTTCTTTTTTGCACTGTAATTACTAGATGTCTGTCATGTTGTCTGGGGGATTCTGTGGTTTGTATTCAAAAATAACTTGTCCAAGCTCTGGATAGGACACACAATTGGCTCTTCAAAGCCAATGTTAAGACAAATGTAAAAGGAAGTGGATATGCAAGAAGAGGTTTTCACTTTTCTTATTCATAAAAGAATCAGCATAAGCAATATTCCCAGTTAAAACTTTGATATTTTTGATTAACTGTCCCAGAGGGGAAAACTTGCTTAACCCCTCCAGACATCTGTAAGAAAGTCAAAGCACTAGCACGTGTAACATTCATGAAGAATATTAAATATTACCAAGGTACTGACTTTAGCTTTGAGGAATGGACTTAAATTTAGAAATTGTTCAAGAAACCCTGCAGGCTCAAAGCCCTTGTGACCCAGCAGGTACAAGTGCTAAACTTGGAATTGAGATCTTAGTTGCTTCCCTGAGTCAAAGGTTCAGAATAAAACCTTTTCTAGTTGGTTGGCCTTTGAGATTCTAGTTCATTTAATTTGGATGCTGTGCACATGGAAGATGGAATAATACACTGATAACCTTTGATATGCAAGTCCAATTAAAATGAATAGGGGTTGTGTAGGATCTTCAAAGTCCTTCTTTTTCGTATCCCTACCACTAAAATAAATTGTATTTACAGATTGCCTTGTTCATAGTTAGCCCATGCTTTTTGTTTATTTATAGGATAAAATACTCTGCATTCTTACCAATATTGCCTCTAACATGGCTTACCATTCAAAAACCAGATCCTGACTGATCATGGAAGATAAGCAGGATCAGCTCTGGGTAGTACTTGGTTAGGAGACCATCAACGAATATCAGCTACTGAAGGCTATATTTCAGAGTAAGGAATTGGCACAACCATCTCTGAGTATTCCTTGCCTAAGAAAACCCTATGAAATTCATGGGGTCACCCATAAGTCAACAGGCAGGTTGAAAACACATGCACACACACAAATGGAGAAGAAGGTTGGTGGCCAGACAACATGTTCTTTTTAAAAATATGTAAGTCACCTGTCAAACATGCTCTCATATCTGTCTTTCAAATCTTCTTCTGCATGGATCTGTCTCCCTCTCATTAACCACATCACATTGACAAACTGGGCCTTGTCCTACATGTAGGGAAATGCTGAATGATGATAGGTTTCAACAGTCCTTTGTGAAAAGACTTCTCACTGAGGCCACAGTATTGGAAAAAGAGCTGCTCTATCCTCTTCTCTGCATTGCTACCAAAGGACTGAAGGAGATGAAAATGACAAATATCTGCTCAGGCCTTGAATTGTCATGAGAGTGATATAGATTGAAGGTGGAAGGGACAGAGTAGTTTAAATCTGATATCTGAATTATCCCCTTTTAAGATATCTTGTGTGTGGGCTAAGACTGTCGTGTTTGCACTATAGAAGTAAGGAACAATATTTCAGAACAGTTCAAAGTAAGAGAGGCTTTGCTGCTGCTTCTCTTACTCCTCCTTCTCTGTCATCATTATCATAAGAAAAGAAATTGCATTGATAAGGCAGTAATTGGCTCCAGTATTGCTGGAATATTAAGAAATTACATGTTTGAAGCTACTGGAAATAATAACTTGACATTTTTCTGTCCTCAACCATACCTGCATACTTCGACTTTTACATGGGAACCTATATAGTAGGGTAACAGAGATGTTGGGGAGAGGCTTCCTGTGCAGAGTTGGTTAGGTTGAGCCTTAATTAAAACCAATTAAGAGAGAATATTACAGTCATCTTTAAACATCTGAAAGTCTGTCACACAGAAGATAAAAAAAATATTTTATTGCTTCAGAGGATAGAATTCAAATTATAAGAATAGTAGACTAAATATTAGCAAGAGCAGTTTGATGGTGTTAGCTGTTCTACAATGCAGCTATCTTGGAAAATGGCAGACTCCTTGCTTGGCTGTTTATCAAGGATATTGATTGATTAATTTCTTGTATTCGGACTAATTTGAAGTAGTTTCTTTTGAGGTCACTGCCACTTCTGTGTTTATATTAGCCAGCAAAGAATAACTCAGAATGTGTTCATGACATGCTTGCTCTGTTCTCAGCATTTTTTTTTCATCTTGACAAGTTTTTAATGTGTCATTATGGTTTGAATCCTATTGATAGCCCCAGCTAGATAAGACCCACTGTGGAATGGTGAGTCAATTTAAATCCCAGTGGTTAGGTAAATCCCAGTGATTCAATGGGTTTTCTGTAAGTGGGACTAGGAGTAGGAGTCAGACATCTGTGTAATCTTTAGAGAGACTTGTGAGAATATGTGTTAACAGTGTTAAAACCATGATTTTGTTTCATCATTTGATTAATCCAACTGAAATTTTATTGCAATCTTCCCATCTTCTTTCATTTTTTTCAAATAATCTCAGTCGGTGGGTGAGTCGCAGTGCTACAGCACAACGCAGGAAAGATCGCATCCGACAGCATTCAGAGCACATTAGTTTGGACAATGATTTAAGAGAGGTAAGTGCTATGGTTAACTGTAGGTGTGTTTGTGTTTGTGAAGAATTTACAAAATCATTACTGAGCATCCAAACATGTGAAACAACTTTTAGATGTTTGGATGTATTTCCAAGAACATAATTGAAACATTTAATGCTGAGCAAGAAAGTGTTTATGCATGGGTAATGTTAAATGTAACATCTATGCTTTATTTTGGGTTTTTAAATTGCATTAAAAAGCCACATAGAATGTTGACATAAATGTTTATTGCCACAGTATACTACTGCAGTTGAACATCAGTGTTTCTGCACACATCAGGGTTTATTCTCACAAGACAAAAATAATTCCTCTCAAAGGGTTGGTATTTTAAAACTCTTGGTCTGTTTCTGTGGTCTCCTAGCTTGTTCTCACAAGAGACAGCAGTATGTGTTCAGGGGAAAGAAAACATGGAGAAATCCTTTAGCAAAAAGAAAATAGCAGGAAGGTGTTGTTGGAAGGAGTTTGTTTATATTCATATGAGACTTTATTCTGCCTTTTAGTGTTTACACACCACCTACAGTGGATAGTTAATAGCAGTTAAACATCAATAAAATTATAAAATATAATAAAAAAGCATAGCTCAAACACAATATTACTAAAAATTAAAGAAGCCAACTGAACAGGAAGATCTTTGGTACCTGCTTTCCTTATATTTCACCATGTGGCAGTCTAGCTTCTCGGGGCAAAGGATTCCAAATTTAGGTGCTCCTAGCAGTATCCTGGATCTGAGTTATGTAGGTTTTAGAGGTTGTCCTTATAACATAGAATTGTCCTGGAAAGAAATTGGTCAACAATAGAAGCAGACTTTGCAAGACAAGGATAATACATTCCTGTAAGTGATCTTTCACAAGCATTTCTCTGAATTCTGGACTAGCTACAGTTCCTGAAGATTTTGGAAGTTAGATCAAATTGTAGTAAGCCAATATGATCTCTCTGTTCACTCAATTTAACACAAGTCTTTTGAAAAAAGCATGACAGATCTCCTGCTTGATTACCATGCTACTTTCATTTAGCATTTACTTAAATGCAGAATGAGTAGTTGCTTTGATGTCCAGCACACTGAACATGTGAATCAGTGGGGAGTGAAAATGTTTAAAATCTCTTCCTTCCTGTTCTTTCAAAGTGAAGCCCTCATGAAATTGAATGGACAGAGATGTATCTTCTGTGACATAGGAGATGTTAATCAACAATCTCTAAACAATAAATGCTCAGAAAAGCAAGGGAGTTCTGTCTTGTTTTCCAAACTCAGTTCTGTGGCAAGGCCATTCCTATCAGTAGGCAAAGTGAGAGCCTTTAGGGCTGAAGGGTGGGGTATAAATACCATAAATAAATTTGCCTCAGACAGCAGATGGAGTACAGTGAAAGGGCAGCAAATAGTTAATCATTTAATTTATGATATTTCCATTCTATTTTTTTTAATTTATTTTTTACTGCTGGAGAAAGAGAAAATGCAGGTTTGTGATGTTTCTGTTTCAGGAGCTGAAATGACTTGACTGATTGTGGATACTATGCACCATGATAGGGGGTGGGGGGGGTGGGCAGGTGGGATATTTACTACTCATCCTCAGGCAACAAAATGTTTTTGGGGTGATCTTCTATGTGGTGGTAGCAAGGAGTGCACATCAGAGAGAGCAGTGCATAGATAAAGATGCTATAGTATTTAGTATTTTAAATGAGAAAAACACTTTTATAGATACCTTTATATTTGTACTTGAAACCTGGAAATTCCTGTATGACTTATTAGACCACATCTTGCTTTTATTATTTTCCTTCCCTTTTCATTCTGTCTCCTTTAAGAGAAAAACAAAACACTATCCCTTTTCACAGTGATCAAATTTACGTTTTCTTTTATTTTTTATTCTTCCAAAGTAAAACATTCTCAGGCTTCTCTGTTATTGCAGCCTGCAGTTTGGCAGGGGGAGTACGATGGGGTAGACCCTACGTTTATATATGCAACTTTGAAAGCTTATTCCACTGATTACAAAGCAATGTGGCATGTGTATCTTTTTACATTTTTATTTAATAATTACCCCAGTTAACATAATTATAACAGTACAACAAATACATTATCAAATCATATCACCTTTAACAATATATACATCTCTGTGTCTATACATTGGTCTTGTTGTTCTTGTGTGCCTTCAAGTCATTTCTGATTTATGTCGAGCCTAGAGCAAACCTATCATGACATTTTATTGGCAAGATTTGTTTTGAGGGAGTTTGCCATTGCCTTCCTCTGAGGCTGAGAGAGTGTGGCTTACCATGGTCACTCAGTGGGTTTGCAAGGCCAAGTGGGTATTTAAAGCTTAGTCTCCAGAGTCTTAGTACAACACTTAAACCACTGCATCACACCAGTGTCTATATATGCACCCACCAATAAATAATAGCTATTATTATTATTATTATTATTATTATTATTATTATTATTATTATTTACTCTGTTTCTCTAATATATTAATATCTGCTGTGCCAAATATCCAGTTGATTAATTGGAGGTCTATCTTCACCATTCAGTTCTTGAGAGTACAGAAAAAGTTTGAGCATTTAGTGCTTTTAAATGTGATAGCTCAGAGTCTTGCCTACTATTGTTCACTATTACAGTTCTGTGCTTTTTAATTTATTCATATCAGTGCTGAATTTACTCTTTTTTCCCCTTTCTGTTTTTGCTTTTACTTTTATGCATGCATATATTGCCTTCTTCTTTTTCTCCATCTACTGTCTTCCATTGGTTATGTCTGCCTCCTCTTAGCCATCGGAGGAGTTCTTGATTCGTCAGAACTCAATGGCATTCTGGGAGTGGGATCAGGGCCCACCCGCTCCTGCACGGCCACCTAAAAAATCATTCTCAGAATGTTGCCTGGTATGTGTTCTTTAATTTTGCCAAGAACTGCCCATCGCCTTCATCACGCAAACCACTGCTTTTTTCCTAGGAGTAGAATTTCATGCACATCTCCATGGTAGTTTGAAGTGTGACTAATCAAGCAGGTTATCCAAGAGCTTAGGAAAAAAATTAACCTTTCACATGACTCCCAGCATCCCATGGCCACTGGCCATGCTGGGTTGTGAATTCTGGAAATTGTAGTCTAAAAAAGGACATTTTCTAAGACTCGAGTGACTGCTGCACTGATACAAATTAGTTGTGATCAGTTTCACCATATGAAACTTGAAAGAAACATTTTAATTCAGGTTCTTTGTCTTCTTCAACATTGTTGAAGTACCAAAAACTGAAGACATTGGACAATCAAGTTACAAAGACAAAGCTAACCCTATATGTACCTTTAAACCCCATTTGCTTTTTTAGTCTCCTCAAAGAAATCTGCAAAGGCAAGTATAGATAGATCTTTTTTTTCTCACTTGTCTGATTAGAACCACACTTTGAATTACTGCCACACATCTTCTTCCTCTTCCTTTTATTTCACTAGTTTTTCCAGCTTTAGCTTTCTCTTCCCTGATGTTTTCCCAGGTCATTCATTGTTTAGGACTTAGACAATCACTTATTTTAGTTTGGAGGTGAAGTTGCAAATTGTTGCAGAGCTTGAGATTAAAAGTAACATGTTAGCCTTAGTCATTAGCATAAATCTACTGTATTAGTATCAAATAAAGGTACATTATATTAGTATCAAATAAAGGTACACGGAATTAATAAGTACTTGGTAAGTAAACACTCATGTAAGTAACATGTTACAGGTGACATCATTACTGTAGTTGTAACATATTAGTTCCAAGCTCTGAATTGATGTGATAGTATCAGGATTGTGAGTTTAGCTGGCCCAAGGTTGAAATCAAGTAGCCTTCCAGATGTTAATGGTTACCACTGGCTATGCTTAGTAGGTCTAATGAGAGTGGCAATGACAGTATCTAGAGAATTGCAGTCCAACAACATCTGGAGAGGTAGATAAATCTCATCCTTTGGGACCCGATAATGGATTGCATTATTACACATAACTTGTAGCAGGTGTTTAACTGAGGTTCACACTAGATGTGATTGTTAACTTGCAGCTTCTGCTTGGGATTGTCTTCCTCTTCTTTCAGTAAAGGAATAGTAGCTTGAAAGAGGGCAGTTTTCAAGTTTTTTTTTTAAAACTTTCCGCAAGCTGTAATCGTGATGGGATTGCCTGAATTCCCAGGCTGATTCGAAGTTTACACCACATGTAGTTTGATCCTGCATTATGCCTTGTGAGCTGCTGAAACTAGGGCCTGTTACAGACTGCCAAAATAAAGCTGCTTCGGGTCTCTTTGGAGGTATGCTGTTTAAATGATGCATGCATCCTAAGAATCCGGAAGCTGCACCAAAGCTGCACTCCAGTGCTTAGGAATGGAGTGTGGCTTTGGTGCGACCTCCGGACTCTTAGGACCCATGCATCATTTAAATAGCATACCTCCAAAGAGACCTGAAGCAGCTTTATTTTGGCAGTCTGTAACAGGCCTAGGAGATCAAGAAGAAGCTTGTGATTCTGAATTTAGAAAAAGAGAACAGTCCTTCATTTCTAGCCATCACTTTTTTTTTTCTGCAGTCAGGTAGATCTGGAAAGAATGTAGGTGTAACAGCGTATTTATATCCCTGTTGTTCTTTTCTTAAGTGTGTACATTGCTAGCTTTGGAAATTTTATGGCAGTGAGGAAACAAGTGAAAATGTTCACCCTGTCTCTTACAAGGAGATCATTCCTTGTAATGGAAAAGAGAGAGGGACTATGTGAACTGAAACAATTTATTCCAGAAAGACTCCTTCGTGTCATTCTATGGTTTGGGCAGACCTTTTAAAAAATAAAAAGTACACGTTTCTAGTTGAACAGAATGGATAACATCCACATCAGTTTAAACATCTGTAGATAAAAATGTCAGGATGTATAAAATAACCTATAATTTTTTTTCATGCATAACATTCTGAGGGGAGTAGCAAAAAGGTTGACTACTCTTTGTTACAGCGGAGCAAGAGACTTCTCTTTGGTGCGTTACAGACTGCCCAAAACGGGCGGTCTCGTGCCGCTGCCGGTTGCTGCATCTGGGAACCGCAGCAGCCAAACCACGCTGTTCCCGGGCGCAGCAAGAAAGAAGTGCCAAAATGGTGCTTCTTCCTGTGCCCCGGAAGAGGCGCCGTGAGGTGCGCACTCGCGGTGCCACTTCCGGCGCGCAACGTCAAAATGGCACTGCCATTTTGATGTACTCGTTATGCGCGAGGGGCAAGGCGCGTCAGGAAGCGCCACCCCTCGCGCGTAACGACGGCGCCCCATAGAGCCCATCCGGAACACGCCTTTGGCTGTTTACAACAACAGCATCCCACATATTCATTTAACAATTGGAGCATATGATCTGATGTGAGATGTAGTTGGTGAAAAGCTACGTTCCCTCTTCCTCACCTTTGTGCCTAGAATGGTTAGCATTACTGTTAAGCAAGCTAAAGGAGACCAATGCAGCAGATTTGAGGAAAATTACTTGAGAGCAATAAAGTATCCAGTGTTCAGTTTTATCTTGAGAGCATGAATGTGTATGAAGATGGGTATATTGTCTAACAGGCAGTAAAATATCTTTGGTAGTCTGTTTTATTCCCTGCACTTAATGAATCAAGTATAGGTTGTAGTGTTTAAATGTAGTGTTTGATAGTTCATTTGGATCATCAACAGGCCATACCTCCCCATTGGTATCCAAGGGAAGGGAGAAGAAGGATAAGGCAACACCTACACACACACACACCAAGCTGATCCTGAAGTTTTTATTTTCCGCGTCCTTTAAAAGAATGTTAGATCTGAGTCAAAATGTGCAGGCATTATTTTTCAATAAAAGTCTGCTAGTGCATTTCACTGTTTATCGAATCAATGCAGCTAGACTCTTTATCATCATTACAGCCATCGTGCAGGAGCTAGCACTATAGTTGGGACAGCATTCAAAGTCGCTCAGTTAGTGTTATGCCCATTTTGATGAGGAGGAGAAAAATAAAGAGTAGTGTATGACAAAACTGTAGTTAATCCAATATTGTCCAGTTTCCTGGTGTGCTTTATTTATTGGATTTGGTTTTATTTATTATTGTTAGGTTTTTATGGTGGGTTGAAGAGTTGATAATCTCGTAGTTGATAGGAGCCACAGTGTAGTAAACTAAGGGTTTGGGGTAGAAAGGAGCTGAGAAAAGAATGGAAGGATTCACTTATGGATGGAAAGACACTGCTCAGATACTAAGATTTCTTGTGGATGGACAGCAGGTTTACCCACTGAAAAAAAATTGAGAAGTAGACTTCACATACAAATTTACCTAGATCTAAGCACCCTATCCTCTCGGTTTGTTGCCAGTTAGTTCAAAGATATGCTAAAACGGTAGAGGCTAAATATATGTATATATCTGGCTCACAAACAAGCACCAAAGTTCCAGTTGTCCCTGTTCCTTCTTGAAGCAACCTGCCTGTGCATCTTCAAGGCTTGTGTCTGTTGAAATATTGTTAAAAGCTCACTAGACAGAACTTCCCAGACAGTATGCATTATTGTAGCAACTGTCTTCCCTCAAAGCAGTAAAAGCTTGCATGGGTATTTTCTGCCCTCTTGCTTCTTGCTTTTTAAAATTTGATTTAAATCACTTTGGCACATACATTTTATGTTTTAGTGCAGTGTGAGTCTGCCAGTTACATAAGATTAAGAAGGTCAGACGTCTTTGCTTTCCTTGTGTGTGTTCATTCTAGTTTTCTTTTCTTCCTGGATTTAGAAGTACATGCAAGAAGCAAGGACTTTGGGGAAAAATCTGAGGCAGCCCAAACTCTCTGATCTTTCTCCTGCAGTAATTGCTCAGACAAACTGGAAATTTGTGGAAGGTTTACTCAAAGAATGTCGAATGAAGGTGAGTCTTAAGTATAACATGATTTGCCAGAAAAACAGAAAACACCTGTGCTGTGCTGTGTTCAGGAGTTTCCTAAGCGTTTCTCCTCACTATAATCCTTCAATATTCAGATTGACCTTTTGGGCATACCAGCAATATTTACAGAAGTTGTTGAATCTGTGGACCTCTATTTATCCCCCATTCAGTAGTCACCAAAGATGACAACCACAATTTTACATCCACTGCCATCAGAAACACCACTGTGCCTGACCTTATCAATAATTTAATCTCACTAGATATGTGTATAGCCAAAATTATGTATTTAACAGAAGAAGATAATGAAACCATTCATAATTACTTGTTGCTCAAATGCATGTAATTACAGTACAGTATAGGTTAGTTATTACAGTTACTTATATGCTTATTTTACATAGTCTTCCTTAAGCACACATCGCAGATTCACTCTGTGCTCTATAATCAGCTGATCCCTGACTCTTTTCTCTTACATTTTGAATTAACTTAATTGTGATTAAATGTGACTGTTCTGATCGCTGTCCTTGGTCTAACTCTACTAAGTCTGACACAAACTGACTAACGCATTTATATTTTCAAAAACATAGTCAAACTCCCAGTCACTTACCAGTTACCTCCATGCTCTCATCTCTTCCCAGCAGTCTACTTATCTTAACACATTATACATCCCATATGTGGCAACACATTATCATATTTTCTATGATATAAACAGTAGCATATTTACAGCCAGACTCCAATTCCCATAAGTATAAGGCCAGCATGACCAGTGGTCACAGTGCAACATCTAGAGGGCCATGGGTATCCTGTTCCTGGCCTGTAGGGTACCCAAATGCTTGTTTCTGCATTGTGATTTCCTGCTGATACTATGTGAATGCGTACATGGATAAAACGTTATAGTGATTTGCCTATTATGAACAGCGGAGGAAGTAGTTTGCCTGTTGAAGCCCATACTTTCCCATCTGCTCTCATTTTAGACTACATGGTATTTTTGACCAGTTCACTGGTTATACTTCATGAATCAGTGGGTAAACTGGTACATTCACCTCCAATAAGTATAAGAGATATACTTGGCATTAAAGCAAAGCATGACAGATGCATTCTTTTTCATTACTATGTTTTTTCCCCATTTAATTAAAACATGTATATATTCCTTGCCTAAGAAAAACCCTATGGATTTCATGGGGTCACTATATGTCCACAAACAACTTGAAGACATATACACACATGCTGCTCCTCATATCTCCCAACTTCACTTACCAGGACAAAGAATTCCAGTCTTGAAGTGGTTACTAGCAACTGCTTGACTTCATTTTAGCCACAGAGGGTTCTAGAGAAGAGCTAAAATGGATGACTGTAGCTGCTACATCCATATTGTAAACTCACTTGGCAGCTCAATGATTTTGGTAGTGGTGCTTGGAAATGGTTGTCAGCTTGTAAAAAATGCTTATTTGCAGACCAAACGTATGCTGGTAGAGAAGATGGGCCATGAAGCAGTGGAACTGGGACATGGTGAAGCCAACATAACAGGACTGGAAGAAAATACTCTCATTGCTAGTCTTTGTGACCTGCTGGAAAGAATTTGGAGCCATGGGCTACAAGTCAAACAGGTCAGTAACTTGAAAGAATCTCTAACTTCTGTATTATTTCATTTCATTGTTTTTAACTTTCTTTCTTCCATTTTTGATTGGGTTGATCCTGATTATAGGATCATAGAAACTTATCCATATACAGTTGGCCCTCCATTTTTGTGACTTTGACTTTTGCAGATCTGATTATTCAGTGATTTGATTAATATAGCAATAGCAAGTACATTTCTATACTGCTTATCAGTGAATTAATACTCCCTAAGCAGTTTACAATGTGTAAGCCAATATGTTCTCTCTAGAAATCTCTAGGTCCTCCAGCATGACTCTGTTGTCACCTTCTGCCAAAAGCCACACTGGACACTGGAAAACCTAGAGATTCCTAGAAAGAACACTTCTCTAGGCATTAGTAGGTCCTCCAGTGCAATTTCATGGTCAACTTCTGGCAGGTCTTGACCATAGAATTGCCCTGGAGAGGACCTAGAGATTCCTAGAGAGGTGTTCACCCAGGTAAAATAAATAGTGGTGTTTTTTTTTTAATTGTATTTTCCCGCTTTCATAGAGGTCCTGTGCCCCAACCCCAGCAAATGTGGAGGGTCCACTGTATTGTTGCTGCACCGACCCATATAGACCACTGTTATTTACAGAAAGGCAGTGTGGTTCCCTTTACATGTCCTCCATCTCCCATAATTCTTGGCCATTGACATTACTGGTTCAGGTTGATGGGTTGGGTACCCAAAGTAGTGGATAGCTAAGGCCTGAAGCAGTAGCCTGTTTTAGGTCTGATATCTCAGATCTTTATGCAGTGATGTGCCAAGAGGTGAACCTGGGACTTATTGCAATTGAACAAATTTTCTCCCACAGAGATATATCCCCTCCTCTTTTATCCAAGATTTTGGGAGGGCACAGTCATACAGCATCATTTTAATTCTAAATTTGCTACCCTAGAACAGTCTTCACCAAATGAATATATCTGTGATATACTTCCAGACTTCAAATCTAGATGTTATAATCTATGACATCTAGAGAAACCAAGTTGAGGGAAGATACTCTAGGCAAGTTCAGTACAGTATTCTCTCTTCCTCTCTCTCTTTTTGTGTATGTGCCTTCAAGTCGCCTGTCAACTGATGGTGGTATGAATTTCAGAGGTAGTTTTGCCAGCTCCTTCTTCTGAAGTATAGCCTACACTGCCTGGTATACATTGGAAGTCTCCCATCCATGTACTAACCAAAGCTGATCTTACTTAGTTTCCAAAATTAGATGGGATCTGGTACCCTTAGGGTATTAAGGAATATATATTTTATTCTCTCTAGCCAAGATTAGTTAGAAAAATATGCTTAATTTATAAACAACTTTGATTTGAGAAAGTGAAAATGATAAGTTTTTTAGACTACAACTTTCAGAAACCCTGAGGCCCCTAGCCATCTAGTTCTAGTCTAAAGAAGCAATTTTCCAAAAGACCCAGATTTTCAGCATCCTGAGTATCAAGAATGTAATTTGGCCTCTTTCATTTGACCTGTTAAATTATTTTAAATTATATTATCTTTTTTTCTAATGCTTTTAACTGTGGTGTTGATGTTTTTAAGCTGCTGTTCCCATTGTTTTTGATTTATTGTACACTGGCATGAAAGTTATAATGGGAATGTGGTTTAAAAATACTTTTAAAAAGGTAATAAAAGGATGCTAAATTGAGGTTCTCATGCTTTGGCCACATCATGAGGATAAATGAATCATTAGAAAAGGCAATGATGCTAGGAACAGTAGAAGGCTGTAGAAAGAGAGGAAGACCACATGCCAGATGGTTAGATTTGTTCAGGGAGGACATAGGCCTGAACCTGCAGGACGTGAGCAGAAAGAATGAAGGTTGAGTTTTGCAGATATCGCATCCACAGGGTCACCATGAGTCAAAGGTGACTTGAGAACAGTTTAAAAAAACAACAAATTGTTCATGCTGTAGTTTTCCGTAACAGAAAAAAGTTCTAAACTCCACACATTTACAGTATGCATAACTGAGTGCAATGATTGGACATTTGTTCTGCATAAATGGTTTCATGAAAGAGCACACATTTTATTGCA
>NC_056526.1:21313242-21381530 GCF_019175285.1 Sceloporus undulatus | reverse complement strand
GCCTACATAGCTATGAATGTTTAACTAGATAATGTTTGCTGGTCTGACTTTCTCAATCCTACTTTACCAGGCAGTAGACTCCACAAGAGTTGGATGTCTGCTCAGCTGATGATTAGGATAGAACAAGATGATGTTTATCCTTTCATTATCAGTGAGTGAGGCTGTTACAATCAGAATCTGGATCCTTGTTGCAATTCCTTGGTATGGCCTCTTTCACTGTTAGGAGTGAGGTGGAAATGACATCCTCCTAAACCCTGATTGCCACCTAAACAGACCTACCGTATTTACTTGACTATAAGGTGACCTCGTCTATAAGTCGAGGGCAGGTTTTGGGGCCAAAATTATGGATTTTGCTATGACCCATGGATAAATCGAAGGTAAAACTTGGAGGCTCCTTCAGTGTGTGTATGTGTGCACACAGCAGGAGGGTCTTTAACTGAGGCTTTTTGCTTCAGCGTTTCAACTTTGGTTTCAGCCTTGACTCCCCAGACGGCAATAGCCAGCGCTGGTGGGAGAGAGACTCTGTTTGTTTAACATCAGTCACCCAGGACTCTTTCTGCTTGGTTCAAGAAACTCTCTTCCAACCACATGGGGAAATAACTGCTATCACATTACCATACTGACTCATAGATAAGTGGACCTGGGATTTTGGGTTCAGTAGACAAGTTTATACAGTATCTCTTGGTGTGGCTGTGGTGTGGTAAACTAGATTTGGGAGGGCATTTACGATTGTGACAATAATGTGTTTGGAACACATGAACCTGTAACTGTTGGTGATGCATCTGTAACTGTAATACAGAATGCCACTCACTATCTCTCATGCTGAGACAGGGAACCTTTGCTCCTCTGGAAGTTTTGATCTCTCTCTTCAGCCCTACTCAACAATGGTAAGCGATCTTTGGAAGTGTAATCCAGAACATGGGCATGGGGGATTGTCAGAGGTTCGATAGCCCATTCTTACTCTACTAGGGGCAAAGTGGTATTCAGTGCAGGGACACTTAAAAAACAACACTTTCCCTCCTCTTGAAGTCAAAATCAGCTGTTGATGGGGGACGTGAGTATGAATTGAAGAAGTGCAGTTATGACATAAATGTGCTTCTCCCCATTTATCCAGTTTGCTAGCATAAAAGTGTTTCTACTGAACCTTGTACTTCTTTAGCTAATGGTTCGCAGGTATAGCAGTGTGTCCCCTGACTGGTTTATATATGTGATTTGTTTCCTGTTGAGAATTGGATCAACTTTGTTGTTAGAAAATTAGAACTTTTTGTGGTGCAGCAGAAATCTTTCAGAAATTTCACCCTAATTCCAGTTAGCCATGGAATGTATGGAGGTGATCGGACCAAAAGTTGAATTAAAAAACAAACAAACAAACCAATATTATTATTTAAGGAAAAATTTTTTTCCAGCTGATTACAAGATACTGACATAGTATGTGAATAGTTCTGTGAACTCCTTCCTCTTTTTTCCTTCTTCTTTGCATTGGCTTTAATGGAAATAGTTCTACAGATATTAGTAATGCTGTGGGAAAAATCAAAGGCACATAGTTCCAATATCCTCATAATGAGATACAGTAATTAGTAATGGCTTTGTTTTTGTGTTATGCTAGTGGTATGCTTTGGAATTTCTTTGATGTGATGACTAATGTGGATGCTGTTGGGAAGGGAACAAGAGGATTAAACACGTGAATGCTAGATTTTAAGCATACTTGTGGTGAACTGCTTTAAGCGCAATGGAAAATACTTTATAGGGATACCCTAACAACACCAAATCATGTCTGATCTTGGAGGCTGAACAGGGTCATCCCTGCTTAGTTCATTAATGGGAGACCACCAAAAATACCAGATGTGTAGGTTATATTTTAGAGGAAGGAAATGACAAAACTGCCTCTGAGGGTTCCTATATATCGACTTGAAGTCACATACATACATTCCTTTTAGGATCAGTCAGTCAACATTTTTTTAAACCATCATATACATTGCATCAATTTCAGTACACCAGTTTCTGCAAACATTTACTGTAGAGTCTTAAGGTTTCTGACCAGATCAATAAAGTTCAGGTCTTGGGAAGTTACTTTAAGACTGAAACTTGTACAACTTTTGTAGATTGCTCCAACTGGCCACAGTATCTGGAGTGTGCCAGGAGTTGTATTTTAAAAATAATGTTTCCAAGCTCTGATAATGGTGGAGGGGTTTTTCTTAAATTAGGTATTTGTAAATATATTTCCTCTTCTTCCAAGGAACCTGATAATGTACTGTATATAAGACACTTCCCCATGTTGTTGGACTATAACTCGTATCAACCTTAGTGTAATTAGTGGTGAGAGATGATGGAAATTGTAGTCTAAGAACACCCAAAGGACTGTGCATCTCCATCATTGCCAATAACTATATTCTGCACATGGTTGCAAACCCAGGATATCAATGCATAAGTTGGAGCTGACTTGCAATCTCCAGTTTATGCTGACATTGGCCTGCCATTTATGTTTCATGGTTAGGTTTTACAAATCTGCTGAAACATAAAGGTGGCAATGAACTCTAGAAGCTAAATATGTGGAGACCAAAAGTAGACAACTATCCTGAAACCATGGTTTGCCGGTTGTATATTTGGAAGCTCTGATCATGATCCCTCCTCACCATTCCCTTCTCCTTTTGTGTCATGTCTTTTAGATTGTAAGCCTGAGGGCAGGGAACTGTCTATTATCCCCTCTGTTGTAAACTGCTCGGATTCCCAGTGACTGGGCGATATATAAATAAAACCTATTATTATTATTATTATTATTATTATTATTATTATTATTATTATTATGGTGTTGGTTCACGGCAGGTATAGTTGGGTATCGTGTGTGGATTGACCTCTTGTGTGCCTCCCTTTGGTCCCTTACTTTCCTTCCTTCTACAGACAAGATTTTGCATTTGGTATAAATAAAATATTATAAAAGCTAGTATAAAATATTCCAAAAAGTTGCTGGCATATTTGTTAGAGATTTGCTTGCCTGATCCTGTCCAGTGTCTCTTTCAATCAAAGCCAAAATCAAGTAGTTATTTTTTTTTCTGTGAAAGGAAACTGTTGTTGTTGGATAGCAATAGATCCTGTACTTCCTGTATTCCTTCCAGTAAATGCCAGAAACAGTAGGTGGTATGTTTTATGCCAACATAGCTTGTATTTGTATTAGTCTAGGAAGTTTATTGTTGTGCTGTCATTAGAATGGAACTATGGTACTGCTCTCCTTCCATTACATTCTGCTAACTTAACTTTTTAAAATCCTTATGTGGCTTGTTCTGAATTCTTAATGAAATGCATCAGTTGGGTGTGGAATCATTCATTTATTGCAGTAGCCAGCGTGCTTAAAAAGACATGGAATGTTTAGTGTGAGACTTTACTGTAGGCCTGAGCCCTACAGATTTTGGTGGATTTTGATCAGTGATGGATTGTGCAGAGGAGTTCTCTTCATTTTGTATTCACAGGGCTTTCTGAGTTGGAATATTCCTCCAGATAGGGTAAAAATTGTATTGTTGTGTGGCTTCAAGTTGTTTCTGATTTATGAAGAGAATAAGGCGAACCTGTCATGGGATTTTCTTGGCAAGATATGTTCATTGCCTTCCTCTGAGGCAGAGAGCATGAGACTTGTCCAAGGTCACCCAGTGGGTTTCATGGCCGAGTGGGGAATTGAACCCTAGTCTTTAGAGTCATAGTTCAATACTCATACAACTAGTGGTTACTTATACAAACATCTTATGCTTCTTTCATTGGTCATGAGAACTCTGAATCAGTATCTGCTTATTCTTCCTGTTCTATTTTAGTCCAAATGAATCTGAGGAAGTAGACTGAAGTCTACGAAAGCTCATGCTGCCAATTTCTTTCTTTCAGTTAGTCTCAAAGGTGCTACAAGATCTCTCTACATACTGATTCTACAGACTAACATGGCTATCTTTGAATTCTACCACTATTTTAGTCTGTGTATTTTAGTCTTTTACTAACTAGAGGTTAGTCACTTCCTTTAAACATGGCAGAATCCTCCTCCCCCAATTCTTTGAGGGCATTTGCAGACAATAAATAAATACATAAATAAATAAAAACGAAATAAATTTTTGGACATTGTCACTAGGTAGTTTTTGCTAGTTTTTTCCCTTGTTCTAAGAGCCTCTCCAAAGACTTCCTTACTGACATTTAGTGTTTGAAGATGTTTGGACCTGTCCTTTTGCCTTTAAAAGGAGGCAATTTGGAAATGATATTTTTGGCTGCACACAACACTGGAGTGCAATTCCTGACATCCCCTGTGAAAATACGTAAATCTGACATTTTGGCTGAAAGAGGGGTACCACATTTACAACAATACCTACTTAAATAAGCAGAATGAATTATATATATATATATATATATATATATATATATATATTAGAATATCCACATACTTACATAATCACAAACAGAACCTTAACTCCTATTCTTGTCTTCCCATAATTTAGATATCCCTTTCCATTTTTCATCATATTGTTGAATCGTTCTGTGATTTTTGGACATAGAAATCATATCAAAATTTGCTAGTTCATTCACCTTCAAGCTCCATTCTTCTATTGTTGGAACAGTATTAGATTTCCAGTACTTGGCAAATGTCAATCGGGCAGCAGTTTATCAAATATAGCAGAATGCGGTTTGTGTGTACTAATTATGCCATATTCTACAGTATTTCACAGATGAAAACCAGGATGAGTGTGCCCAAGCAACATCTATCTGCACGTGGTCAAGACGGCAAAAGCTATTAATGAGGAAGAACACACAAGCTAGGGAGGCTGCAGCACTTTGCCTTGGCTTGTTCCTACAAGGAAGGGCAAAATTTTGCCCCCTCTCCTCTCCTCCCCTCCCCCCTCTCCCTCCCCCCACCTTAATTGAGTGCAAATTACTTTTGCACTTTGAACTAAATTTATAGCAGTTGAAGAAAGCTGAATACAAGGGGGAAACCTGAGAGGAGGAGGAGAGAGAAAGTGGGACATTTTAGGAGCTGCTGAAAAAGTGGGATGACAGAGGATTAATCAGGCCTGGCCCTGCAAAACTGAGACAGCTAGAGGATGTCTTTTGCCATAATGAGAAAAAGAAATTAGAATTGACCTGAGGTCTGTTCTAGGCATTGAAGCCTATAGAGTGGTAAAGTCCTCAAGTGGTAGTGTGAACTTCAGATTATTGGTGTTGAATGTCATTTCTAAATAGTTTCTCATCATATTTTTTAAAGAACCCAAGCTTTAATCCAAGTTTTAAAAACCTGACACTAAAGGTAAATAATGGAAAATGTCCTAGTCCATTTCTTTTTCTGCTCTTCTCTTATTATTCCTTGCCGGGAGGTTTTTAAAAACTTTTTTAACGTAGATGGAAAAAATAATAATTCCATCAGCTGCAGCCTTACTAGATAAACTGACATTAGAATTTGATTGTAAAAATCAATCTAGATTGAAATGATAGATTTCAAATATGAACTGAGTTTGGAAAAGAGTGATCAAATGGAATAGGAATGAACTATTTGGCTTCACTCTTTGCGTCAAAAATTATAGCATCAGTTGATCATCTTGGCAGCGCTGGTAAATCTGAGCAGAGCATCTGTGTTCCAGAAATTGCAATGCTTTCTTTGGACTTATTGTATTGTAAACATAGAAAATGTTGCAAGGTAAAATAAAATCTCCCATCCTCAAGTGAATACTTGTTATCACTTTCAGCACAGTGAATGAAATTGTATCTGTCTTTAAAAAAGGAAGAAAGCAGTTTCAAAACTGTTGATAAAAATAGCAGAGCTTTTCCAAGGAAAGGGGAGGGAAAACTTGTTACCCGTTCCATTTAGTGTTTCTTCCTTGCTGTGAAATGAATATAGCATGCTTATTTCATCCAGCTTGAATAGGAGAAGTTGTTATATCAGACTGTCAGATCAGGCCTTTTTGTGCACAGGAAAGGGCTGTTTCCCTGATGACTTTGGCATTGGGCTCCATCTCACTGCTTGCAGTGTGGATATTGGCTCAATAAAGGAAATAGCTTGTGGAAAATAGGCAGGGTCTTAATCGAAACAATACTTGTGGAAATATTTTTTGTTTTAAACTGGCTCTCTTTGGGAGCAGAGATTCAAGCTGTTGTAGCTTCTTGTTGATGGCAGTTGGGTGTGATTGCATGTTTGTTTGTTGTGCCAAGGGGGAGGGGGGAGAGATTGTCCCTAAAACCACTAAAACCATGCTACCTAATTTGGTTTGTACATACTTTGTAAATAGTGCACCTTCTATAATTAATCTCCAGTTTTGCTGCTGTGAAAGGGATTCACATTTTGCTTTCTGCATTTCAAAGGACCCACATGTTCTAAGTAGTAGTGGATCCACTGCTGGGGTTTCTCTTTTTCCTAAGGGAAACTGCCACTGATTCTTTTTTTCAGTAGTTTTTAGTGCAACCTGAGCTATACTTCCCATCCTCCTCTCCATTTGTCTTATTATTATTAAGCTTTATATGTGGGAATGTCTATCTACTATTTCATTCACTTAACCTCATTTACTGTAAACAGGTTCTTTCCTACTGAACCTAGAGACATTCCTCTTCCCTTCCTTGTTTTGTTTAATATTCAGCACGGAGATCTGGGGAGGCAAAATTCTTACTTCTTGCTTCCTCTTTAGTGATGTTTCAGTTGTGTTGCACGACTATTATTATCTGAGGACAGATCCTAAAACCCATCATACCAGCAGAAGATGGCACTGGATAGGGCTGTTTTGGATGAGAAATCCATCTTGGTCAGTTTTGTCTGTTTTGTCCAATAGGAACAATTTTCCAGCCCTTGGAGTGGTCCAAGAAATTTTGCTCACCAAGGCAAAAGTCAACACCTCCCTTCCACATTTAGCATACAGAAACTCATTAGACTGAAAGGTGATGCAGGATAGTTAGTTGGGCCAGTGCAGGCCGTCTGGCTTCTAAAACAACTACTATTACTATTCTTCCTACTATGCCACCTTTTCCCCAGTGTGGGACTCAGCAGTTAAATCCTCAGTAATAAAAACCTCAACTGAACAGAGTGGTTCAAAGCCCTGAGCTGTGCTAGCTTTCCTTCCCCCTTGAACCTTTATTAACTTGAAAATGCACAGGGGAAAGCAAAAATGCACGGAATCTCTGCTCAATTCTAAAATGGTCCGAGCCCAAGGAGAAGAGCCTCTGTAGACCAGATTGGACTTGAGGTTTCCTGCCTCCTAAGATACACTGGTATTATCAGTTAAAAAACAAATCAGGCATGTCTAACTTCTTTCATTTTATAAACATGCCAGAAGGACGCCACTAGTCCAGACATCTTCACTGTTGCTTATCTTGTCAGTAAATATTTAATAACATTATTACTGGATAGCTCAGCCCCCATAATTTTTGTTTTGCAGATGAAGATTGTTTTCCTTCATGCTGAGAGTATGTGGGAGGCAAAGAGGTGCCCCAGAGACTGGAGTGCTAGTTCTTAACTACTTGACAGACTGCTGTAGTATTGTACAGATTTTCCAAGCTCCTACACAGTTCTTTCAGTCATTTCTAAGAAAGTTGATCTGTGAATTCTGAATAGGACAAATATTCCAATCACAAGGTGTGTGTGTGTGTGAATTTGTTAAAAACGGTTTCTATCCAGAATATTATTTATTAATTTATTTTTATACCACCTTTATTCCAAAGTGGGACCCAAGGTGGCTAACAACATAATGTGTAAGCATATACTATATTAGCATTTTAGGATTAAAGTTTTGAGGCACTGAATTTCTTCAGGATGGAAATACTTCTCATTGCAGGGCAAGTGGGAAACAAGATACTTTCTCTTTTACTAATCTTTCTTTGTAAGCATGTGCAGGTTTCCAAAGTCAGTCAAATTCTTCATTCAGAATTACACAAAAAACTGGAGTCTTATTTCTAGCACAAGCCTGGATGACCACTTTCTGTAGAGAATATGCAGTGCAGCATCCATGATTTTAGAACATAGATTTCTTGGAATGTATAGTTTAGCCTTTAAGTGTGTGTACAGTCACTTCTCAAGTATTTGGAACTTGTTTTTCTAGAGAGAGAATTGGGCTTTTCCATTTTCTGTTTCCAAATATTTGGCCTATTTATTTTCTGTATTTGGTGTCTGCCTATACAGTCATCTGTTTCAGGGATGTAGCCGGGGGGGGGGGGGGCCCACTAAATGGCCCCCCTTTAAAAGGGGTTGGGGGGGGGGGGGCCGCCGCCCCCGGGGTTTATTTTTTCTAATGGGAAAGGGGGGCCCCACCCCCCCCCCCCCCCCCCCCCCCCCGGCTATGTCCCTGTCTGTTTAGTTGCTGAAGAATATGTTTGCAATGAAAATGTATTCTTCAGTTCTTCATTTTTTGATCCTAGGCCAAATTCTCTGGCAGTTTTTTGTTCTGCTCAGTTTCTGACTTCTGTGTTCCAACTGCCTGTGATTATCAACATGAGTTATTTTGATCTATGATCAAATTCTTCCTGGCCACTAGCACACAACCTTTCAGTTTGAGACCCAGTGTTGGGGAAAAGGTAATATATCAGTGAATAAATAATAACAATATTTCCCCGATTCTCACTTGCCAACATTCAATTATACATTTTAGGGAGTTAACTAGAGAGCTGGCCTTGCTCTGCAACTACTTGTAAATATGGACCGGGGACAATCTGAAGTGCTATTAATAGCATTCTAGTTTCCTAAACCGATGGTTGCCTGGATGTGCCCCACAAGCTTTGGTATCAAAAAACATTTAATCAGACATTTAGATGATACTCGTTCTCCATCTACCATAAATGTGAACATTAGAAGATTAAAGATGCATAAAATAAACAGATGTCCAAAAATATTTTCCAAGAGACATACACAGTGCAAGAGATCACTTTCTTGGGCCCAGGAAGGGCTTACAAATGAAGTTTTGTCACACCTCAAGAGCCAGATTGGAAAGGAAGGGTGATAATTAAAATCAATGAAGTCATGGTTTGCAATGGCTGCACCTGGTGTTGTACGATTGGGAAAAGCTGTGAAGGCTCAGCAAAGGGCTTATAACCCTGTTTGCTTGCTCTTGTTTTATCAGCTGGCCATCAGCCAATGTACTGCTTGGCAGGAGGGAAAGTTACCTTCTCCCCAGTCCTATTCAGTACAGATACATTTCTGTGCAGGTTATTGCTATATTATATACATGTTGTTCTTCTTTTTTCACTTTTTTATCCATGGGGGTAACCTGAGGGCTTTCATAAGAGAAAAGTATTTGTGCAACATTCATAAAATAAAAAGAGGAGCAGGCATCCTCACTCAATTCATTCAGCGTATTTTCTGACCTTGCATGAAGAAGCCCTTTGGCTATTTTGCCTTTTTTTTGTGTGTGAACTGTTACCCATGAAGAATCTCTGACTTTAATGGGCATTTTGTGGAAACTGACAAAGCAAGATGCCTACAGCAAGTTGCACTGCATGTAAAGGGTCATTGTCAGATGTACGTTTAGCAATGCTGGAACATTATTCAGAGATCTTGAGCATCTGCTGTGACCCATGTAAAACTAGAGAGAGCTGGCATAATTTTGAAAATAGAACTGCAAAACTATGTTTATCCCAGATGTATAACATTATGGCCTGTGGGGGTGGAGGTTGGATGAAGGTTTATAAAATTGTTGATACATGACTTCTGTCTTCTGCCTTAGATGGGCTTTAATCATGTATCCTGCTTTTCAACCAAAGGTATGGAGAGCATAATACAGCACCATGATAAATTCATATAAAAAGCACCACCAGCAGCCATTTAAAAAATACTAGCAGTCCTATGCAAGCATTGAGCATACTCTTTTGAAGACCAAACGGTATGGAAGATAATACTGGCTCAAACATACCTGTCTGCTCAGTCCTTGATATGCCCATGTTGATGGATGTGGTATAATAATGCTCTCTCATACTAACCTGAACACAAATTGAGCTTCTATGTTATAAGGAACCATGGTGATGCAGAGATCTCGATTTCTCTAAATTTGCCTGGTGAACCACAGTTTATACGGAATGCTAAAGTCAATATTGTCCATGCCATCATATTTCTGATCTCTGTGTATTATTATGAAAGCTGGATAATGAAAAAAGCTGCTAGGAAGAGAATCAACTCATTGATGGAAGAAAGTTCTCTGGATACAATAGCCTACAATAAAAGGCAAATGGGTCCCAGAGGAAATCAAACCTGAAATCTCCCTAGAGATCAAGACGATTAAACTGAGACTGTCATACAGTGGACATGTGAGAAGACATGACCCATTTGAAAAGACAATAATGTTTGGTAAGGTAGAAGACCATGGGAAAAGAGGAAGACTGCATTGCAAGTGGATAGATATAATCAAGGAAGCCATGATCCTGAGTTTGAAAGGCTTTAAAAGGGCTTTTTGGTAACAGGGTGACTTGGAGGTCTCTCATGTATGTGTGTATATGTCTTTGAATCCTCTGTTGATTTATGGTAACCCCATGAATTTCGTAGGGTTTTATTAGGCAAGGAATCATCAGAGGTGGTTTTGCCAGTTCCTTCCTCTGAAATATAGCAGCCTACACCACCTGGTATTCATTGGCGGTCTCTCATCCAAATACTATTCATAGGGTCACCATAATTGGAAGTTGATTTAACAGCAATTAACAAGAAATACAGCATATACAACTTCATTCTTTCCTAACATATTTAAAATGTTAATGCAGCATTTTAGCATCTTTTTTTTAACATGTTATTAACTCATATGAATATAAGTCTGTTGTAGCCATCTGACAAGTCCTTTTGCCAATAGTGGGCGTTTGATGCCTTTGGGAATCACTTTTACTTTGCTGTTGTTTCTGAGCAACTGATGTTTCATGACATATTGCACATGAACATAGAGCTTTCATACAGTCATCATTACTGACACCAACAAAGAAACTTTCTCTGTACATGTGTCTGATCTCCCCCTTTTCTGCTTATTTCTTGTTTAGTAGCCCTTTGCAAGTATTTTAACCTGCTTGTATGGGTGCTAAAAGGGGAACTTTGGGTTAAAAATGAATATGCAGGGCTTGTTTCCAGTGTGGTCACCTGCTCCGTTTAGCCTTATGTAGGATGGGGGGGGGGAGCTTTTACATTCACTTGATCAGAAGTAGGAACTTCCATGCAGTCAATTTTTGCTTTATTGTGGTTCCATACTGCAGAGGGTAGCATTTTTAATGCGTCTTAGCAAGAATGCCTGGATTCTTGTTATGTTATACTACCTGAGGAAGCTCATTTCTGATATTCATTTCATAGGATGCAGGTGGGAAAAGACAGCATTGCTTCTTCCTGCTGATTATACTGTCTCCCTAAGATATTGAGCCTAATCTAAATGACATAGGTTCTCAGAAACAGCCACTCTCTGAAATATAAAGATTCTGGCTTATCGTCTTCTACAGACACACAGCCTCCCATGTGGAACAGAGCTCCAGATAGTTGCTTCTCAGGCAGTGATATCCTTAGGTTAGGATTTGGGGATAAGTGTTCAGGATCCTGCTCTGCAGAATGAGCTGGAAATCTTTTAGCTTTCATGCAAGCAGGCCCCAAATACAGCAACTAACTTAAATGTTTTTGTTGTGTGCTTTCAAGTAATTTCCAACATATAGTGACCCTACGATGAACTTACCATGGAGGTTTTTGAGCAAGATTTGTTCAAAGGGGGTTTGTCAAAGCCCTCCTGGGAGGCCCAAGATCACCCAGTGGGTTTCCATGGTGGAGCAGGGATTCAAACCTTTGTCTCTTGGAATTCTATTGCAGCACCCAGACACTATACCAGGCTGCTTCTCAACCTAACCATATTAACTTAACCATTATGTGAAGTAATACACATTACTATCTTTAAAAAGGGATGAGTGAAAGACAGTAATTACCATAATCCCTGATCATGCTGGCTTTGGTTTTGCTAGCAAAAACATCTGTAGGGCCAAGGTTTCCCCACTTTCAATCTAAACTGTTGTCTTCTGCCTTACCCATAAGACCATTAAATCTGGGTGTAAAATTACAAGAAGCTATCAAACCTATTTTTGCTTATATGATTTTGGACTTTTAGCTTTCATCTTAACAAAGAGAAACTGTCTGGTCTTCTGAGTTTGTTTTTATTCACACAAGTTAATCTGATATCGGCAACTTTTAATACCACTATAAACTCCATGGTCTTGAGTTTTATGGGACCACCTACCCTCCTTTCTCAGTTATAAAAGGCTTTTGGGATGAGTTCTCTTTTTCAAGAAATCACAACTGCATGTTCTCTTTCTTTGGCCTTTATTCAAAGTATATATACACACATACATGAGATATGGATATATGAGAGAACTCCTAGTTTTATTAACAATTTCTTCATTTGTTCTTGCAGTGATGACTCATTCCTGAAAATCTTTTTAGAAAATGAAGTAGCCAGGCAATTCCATAATAATGTATAAGGAAGCTAGCATGAAATATCTGAGTAAAAGTTACTGTGATTTTTTTTTTAATTGAGGCAGGTATTTTGCAAGTGTTTACTGAAATTATGGTGTTATGGTGAACAGCTAAGTATTTTTTGCCAGACCAATCCTGGCATTTATATTGAATTAGGGGTAGTATCTCAGTGACCAGGCTGGAGACTAGTTTGTTCAGATCCTATAGAAGGAAAGTTGAAATGCCTGAGACAGAACATGCCATTCTGTTGAGCAGGCAGTGACAGATGCCTGTTATTTATGCCATATTTTCCTCATCCATCCTACTTGATAGTGTTGTGTATTGTTTCCTTCTGGATATCAAGAAGGCTCTAAAGTCTGGGCGCAAATAATCCCAGGTGGTTCATTCCTAGCTTTGAAAACCTGTGGGATTCAATATGGTCGTGTGATCTTGTCAAGTGTGTAGCTATGGATGGGGCAGACAAAATGAGAGCATTTCCCTCCCAAATAAGAATTTTGTGCTCCCAATGAGATTTTCCTTTACCACCTGGATTTCTCACCTGGCAGTAACTTAAAATCTCAGTTGAGCAATTAGATACAAGTTAGAGCATCCAAAAAAAGAGGCAGTAAGTTACCAAGGGAAAGTGGATACAGCAGATATGTGCTAGGTGTGAATGACTTTTGGTGTCTTACTCTCTGCGGTGTTAAAAATTTTGGGAGTGAAGGCAAATTTCATGGTGGATGAGTTCTAATTGTAGGGCCAATACCCTCCCCCTCCCGGTACCTACATTCTTGGGTCTTGTGGACAACTAGTGTGATTTTCTTTTCTCATTTTCTAATAGGAATATTTGCACAAACCCAGATCCTTTCACAGACTGCCCATCTTAACGTTAAATGTGGGTACAAAACACTCATGGTGCACAAAATGTCAGTGAGCTTGTTACTTTATATTATGTGAGGACCCTGAATCTGTAAACTGGAGTTCTGTGCACAGTTAATACAGGAAGCTCTTCATTGTGGTCCCATCTTCAGTGGAAAATGCAAAACACAAGACTGGGTTTCCAGAGTACCTTAAGAGGTAGCTTGAACATATAATTGTGAATTAGGCAATTACAGCTAGGAGAGGAATACAGCTAGGTGAGATCTGATTCTGATAGTGTTGGGTGGTTGTCAGAGTCATGAGTCAGTTTGTTTATTCTAGTCTAGCCTGTTACTGACAGCAGACACTGGTTCCATACTGAAATAGCTTCCTTGGAATTAGATGGAAAGGAGAGATTGAGTTGAGTTTCATCAGTTTATGGTGACACCAAACCATAAACAAGCTCTACAGCAGTGGTTCCCAACCTGTGGATCAGGACCCCTTTGGGGGTCAAATGACCCTTTCACAGGGGTTGCCTAAGACCATCGGAAAACACATATTTGCATGTAGCAATGAAAATAATTGTATGGTTAGGGGTCACCACAACATGAGGAACTGCAGCATTAGGAAGGTTGAGAACCGCTGCTCTACAGGAATCATACAGCATCATGTTTTGAATTTGTCCTTTCAAGAAGAACCAAATCCCCTGTAAAACAGTGCCTCCAAGTCTTAACCCAGAAAGATAATCCAGAAAGAGACCATGGTTTATGGTAATGAAAACTACTCTGAGGTCCTGCAGAACTAACAGAGACACACTCCCTCTATGCAGTTCTCAGCTATCTCTGTCTTATATATGCTATCTCTGTCTTATATATAGCTCTGAAGCCAGATTGAAATGGATCTAGATAATCCATTTCATCAAGGAAGCCCTGGAGCTTGGAGGCCACCAAATGGTCTAGAATCTTACCCAAGAAAGGGATATTGGAGACTGGTCTGTAATTCTCCAGTAATTTTCTCCCAGGGAGGGTTTTCCCCCCAGTATGCCTCACTACACTTCTTTTAAGCAAGATGGAAAGTTGCCTTGTTACAGTGAAGCATTTCCGTTACTCACTTTTTCCATTACTCACTCAGTTGTCGTTTTCTGGCTACTTTTAAGAGCCAGGAAGGGCAACAGTCCAGTACACATGTGGCTGCTATCACCTCACCAAGGATTCTGTCTACATCCTCAGGCTGTACAAATTGGGAGTGTATTCAATAGTATAGCACAAACAAGAGCCAAGTTTCCAACCCCTGGAGATGTAGCAACTGTATCATTAGGTCATGACTTTGGTTAGACAAGATTTGAGTGAGTTTGCCTGCAAACTGTCCTGCAAATTCCTCATAGCTTCTGACAGGTCTGCACTTTTTTATTTGGGGGCAGAATGCAAAATCCCCCAAGCTATTCTGGATGACTCTGTGTAGAGGCAGTGGTGGCAGAAAAGAAGAATTTCTTTGCTGCCACAACTGCCATGCCATAGGCTTCCCAATGGTCTGTGCCCTGTGTTTGGTTGGACCTGCTCTGGGTTTTCTTCCATAAACACTCTGTCCCACTCATTTCATCATTGCCAGATCCCAGGTAAACTAGGCTTATTTGGCTCTATTCCATTGGAAGGGATGCTTAGGAGTGATCATAATCATATGCTTGTTCTAGAGATTAGCCAGGGCTTTGACAGGTTCACCAGCCAAGGAAGCAGGAAACTTCTCAGGAGCAATCAGCAATCTATTGGGATTGATAAATTCCCTAGGTCAGACTGTCCTAGTCAACCCCTCTACCCCTGCATGTAAGTATATTATGTGAATTGCTAAGGATTTTTGTACATTAGCATTGATACTTAATTGTCTTTACCTTCCTGCACACATTTGTATTTATTTTGCCCTCCCTCCTTCAAAATGCACGGCCAAGTGAATCCATGCAAAGCGTATGGATGGCCACACATTTGATAATATGTATACTTGTGGGTACTCCAGTAAAAACCACAAATCCTGTTTAGCAGAGTTTACTGAGTTTCTCTTCCTAGTGGTGTCAATGGGTGGGTGTGGACCACACCAAGTGGGAGTGACAGCCTGGTGGGGTCCTCCTCCTGCTGCTGAGGAGGGGCGAGCGTGCCCCTTGTGGCTTCACTGCAGACCTGGCTCCCTCACTGGGGAGAGAGCTAAAGCAGTAGCGAGGACAGTGGAGGGGTGAACTTGCTCCTTGTGGCTTCAGCGCTGGTCTGCCTCTCTCCCGGGGGAGGGAGCTGGGCTAGTGATGAAACCATGAGGGCTGCCCCTGGCAGTGCCTCCTACTGGGTGTCACAAAGCCTGGTGACACCACTTTTTCCTGTGAAAAAGCCTAAATTCCTCCAAATCCAGTATGGGTGGATTGCAGTCTATTCATATAGAATTTGTAGTATTTACATTGTGTAGACAAGCCCTAAAGTGCCAGTCTGGCATAATGGTTTGAGTGTGGGACTGTGACTCAGGAGACAGCTCAGACATGAAACCCACTGGGTGACCTTGGGCAAATTACACTCTCTCAGCCTTGGGAAGGCAATGGCAAACCTCTTCTGGACCAATCTTGCCAAGAAAACTCCATAGTAGGATTAGGGTTGTCATAGGTCGGAAAAGACTTAAAGCTGCACAACAACAACAAAAGACAAGTCCTACGGCAATTAAACTATGAAAAGTTCCTTCATAGGCTTTGGCAGGCCTATTAGATAAGTAGACAAACAGAAGGGAGTAAAGGCCAACTCTTGGGTTAATTAAATTGACTGCTCATTCCCTTCGTGGCTTCCTGTCAAGGCTGAGGTTAGAATTGCTTTTTAAAGTGGGGTGCTGTCACTTTCCTGAAATCAGTGGGGGTTGGAGTAATTTTAAACCTTACAGGACTTTACCTTGACGTTGAACTTGTACGGCAAGATCAAAAACTAATGTAAAGGCTCTGAGGCAATTTAGCTTTCTTCGTGTTATATGGCCCATTTTATTACCTTTCTTGACATGACATTTATTTAATTAGATGATGTACTTTTCTGGAACAGATCCATATTTTCCCCATGTTTTCTTTTGCTGTTTAAATTTTAAACCAGAAATATCATGTGGGCTTTCTCGCTCTTGCCTTGTTGGCATGAGCTTTTGTTACAGCCGCACACTGGTCGTGGTCCTTCTCTGCTGGTCCCTGCAGTGCTGCCAGCACCTACAACTGCACATGGTTTTAAAGAAATACTCAGAGTTTCCAGAATTTTATTTACAGAATTTTATTACTAAGTATATACAGCACTATATACATGATAACCAAACATTCACTACTCAGTAACCCTCTGTCCAAGGCATGATCTTCTCACACAGGTGCCTGCAATTGTCCCTTGCATCAGCCTCTTGCATCATGCCTGCTGAGTCATCCTGGACATGTCCTCCAATTGGTGTGACAATAACACTTCATGTCTGTCACCATGATGCAACCGTACCAGATTTTGCATCATCCAGCTGCCTCAGCCAGCTACCATTTTTATCCTGTGAAATGCTTAATAATAGTGTTGTACATCTATACATACACTGACAACTTTTCCTTACATTTTAAGGTTTTTAAAAGTTGCTTGTTCTCTGCTATAGAACTATTGATTCAATAATTGCTTTTGACATTTCCTTATTTTAAAAAACACACTGAGAAATGTTTTAATCATTTCTTTTCTGTTTGTGGATACGTGTGAGAAGCATATCCTATGTTTTCTTTTACCTCAGAAATTGAACTGTATGTACCAAACATTTTTCATTTTTCAAGCCAATGGATGAAATTTGTATTTATGGATAAATGGAACGAAGGTAGCAAAGGCACACTAGGGTTTGGTTCCTAATTTTTAATTCCACAAACGGAAAGCACTTCAGTTCAATCAAGGAAAGTTTTACTCAAAGGAGGGTCCCATCTGTGTGCCCTGTACTTCTTCCCTTCACAAAATAAAAACTTTGCCCAAAATCTAAACAGAGTTGACCCTTTTGGATCAGTGAGATTTCCATTAGCATCAAGTAATCAATACTCAAGCGGTGACTAGCAATTGGATTTAAGCCTTTGGACCCATCTTATTTGGTGCACAAGCTAAACACTAGTCTATTCTACATATGTGGTGGTCACACTTAAAGATGTAGTTCTTCTGGGATTGTGAATGGGAGGGAGAGATGAGATAGGAAAACCCTTCCGCTAATATGGCTGGGATGACCTCAGTATGCCTCATACCTCCTCCCCAAACTGACTCATGCTGTGGTTAGGGGCTTTGCTTATTTGCTTATTTTTCTTCTGCACCCATGTCTCTTCCCCCCCACACTTTTGTACCTTGTCTGTTAGACAGAAGACTAGTGTTTCAAGCTGTAATTGCCTTCAGTCTGTAGAAAGACAGTGTGTAAATACAATAAATTAACCTTTCCCCCCTACAGTTCCAAAAGATTGTTGACCATTTTTCATTTTTATAAATGTCCTCTCTCATTTTTCCCATTTCAGTTACATGACAACAAGTAACAAACAGAGGTTCTTACATATCACAAGACCTTTTTTAAAGAGGGCTGCCTTGGTACTTGCATATGTAAGTAATATTACAAATTATCTTCTGTTCCTTTAGTTTCTTCAGATGAATTATGTGTCAGTAACAAATTTGCATTCTAAAGAGTAAGCTAATACCATGGTGTTGTATTTTACTGGAATTCAAGGATGAGTGTGAGAATTGTCATGATTGGTCAGAACAACGGGATGGCAAATGTGACTCCCACCCAAGGCCTTGTTGGACTGCAATTCCTATCATCCTTCATCATTAGCTATGCTGGCTAGGGCTGATGGGTTTTTCAGTCTAATGTCATCTTACACATTCATAATCTTGTGCAGTTTATTTGTTGAAAGGAATGATGCCCTGAACAGATTTAGAAAAATCAAGCATCCATAATATCATCTGGTTTGCTGGACATAAGGAATTGTGTGCCTCCTGAAATAGTGACTCAAATATCTGTTCTTCTTATCTCAAGGTGATCCTACTTTTGTATTTTCGTCTCTGGATAATGGGAGGTTCCATGCCCGCATTTTCAGAACAGGACAATCCAGCTTCCTTCTCGCCATATCTCCTTACAAGGTATGATAGCAGGAGACATACAGATTTTGATGGATAATGTTCTTCCCTTTAACATAAACTAACTTAGCCCATAATGTGAGTTGCTTTTACTTGAAAAATATGATTATTAAAATTCCTTGGAAATGTGGTGTCTATGTGTAAGATCCAACAACCTTCACCAATAATCTCCAACAGCAACTTGCTTAAAAGCAGTGAAGTTTATTGAGATATGAATGAAAGTGATCAGACAGACTTTTTAGTGAACTCTGAAAAGCAAATCTCAAGCCTCAAGTTAAAAGCACTCCTGGCTGGCCCCCACCTTTTTTACTCTCCCGCCTTCTACTCCCCACACCTCTTCCTCCTGTTTGCTTCCCAGGCTAGAGAAAGCAGGGTGACCTTGGAGAAGCTCTGCAGATGTCTCTTACTAATTAAACAGTGCATTCCAGACCTATGCACTTATCCCGCCAAAGCATCCCAACCCCCATAGCAAAGCAAGCTGGCAGACTACAATTTTAAGCCATTACAACAATAATATGAACAGTAACTACAGTGGATGGAAATATTGATTAGTTATTGGCTTTGGAGTTCTGACACTATGGAAATAGGCAATCACTGGTCTATTCAATCATTCCAGCTTCAGGGAATGTCCAGACATTGATGATAATTGACATTCTCATCTTAACACTGCCATCCTCATAGATACACTGTGCATACATAATTTTGCCCATTCCCTGAACCTGATTGCTAGATAAGGAGATAGTTATTTACCTGGAGGGGATGGAATTCACTACATTCACCAAGAAAGGTCAGCATTCACACAAATTCTTCAAAGACAAAGTCTTCAAATTACACATACTCAAGATATAAGCAGTGATCATAAGTGTAGACAAATTCAACACAGAGTACTTTATATTTTAAGATGTGCTTGGGACTGCCCTTTCTGCTCTTTCTCCATGGAATAACAAAGTGTGCAGGATTATCTCCCTTGATCTTCCAGGTATGAAGGCAGTTAGGCTACAACATGGTGTTGCACTTAGCCAGAGAATAAATTATGGGTTAATTTCTCCACTCATATAACCCAGGACAAGAAAAAAAGTGTATAAAACAAAGATGAATCTGTCAAAATATGCTCATGAGAACATAGGTATTATTTCTGAACAAAAGGGTTGGACAACTGTGATGGGACCAGGAATCAATTTTCTGCCCTTTGGACATCCTATGGAGCTCATGGATTGCCAGAAAGACTGTCCCAGAATGAAAAAATATATAAAATTAAATAAGTACTAGGATTTTCCAGAAGCACAATTCTAGTTTTGTAAAATATGCATTTTAAAATGTTAGACAGTAAGGGGGTACTGCAATATATTTTAACAGGTGAATTGCCACTCCTGGAGGCTTACAGGAGAGACACCCTCCCTAACTTTGGCCAAATAAAGAACAGAGTAGGGAATTTGTCAAGGAGTCAGTGTGATGTCATGGTTTGAGCATTGTATTGTGACTCTGGAGACCAGGGTTTGAATCACCACAGAAACCCATTGGATAACCTTGGGCAAGTCACAGTCTCTCAGCTTCAGAGGAAGGCAAAGGCAAAACCCCTCTGAAAAATCTTGCCATGAAAACCCATTGATAGGTTCACTGCATTTGAGTTACCATAAGTTGGAATGGCTGAAAGGTTCACAACAGCAACAAAAAGGCAGGTTTGTGGACAATTATTATTATTATTATTATTAGCATTTATTTATAGAGTGCTATAAAGTTTGCACAGTGCTTTACATGATAGAGATCAATATAGAATAAAATAGTAATAAATCCTGCCATATGGCGTACAATATAAAACTGATGTTACATTACAAAATAAAAACATCTCTAAAATAGTACAGCAAAAATAAAGTGGGCATATAGGCATCATAACAGATTACCAAACAGTGATATGGAATGCCTCCCTAAACAAAATGGGCAACAAAAATAGGCATGGGGTCCATATGCGGGGTGCACTTTTCCCACCTCTGTTGTAGAAGAAAAGAACCAGTATTTGTTGTTTTACTTCCTAGCTATTTTACTTGCCCTAAATTGTTAGTTAGGTAGTGGCAGTAGCTCAAGATCCATTACTGGGAGCATGAACTCTTGCGAGCTTCAGAAAGTCATCTGGGGTCCAAGGATAATCATTCTCACATCAAAAGCTTGGGTTAATTCAGCAGCTGATCTTGTCAAATGCTCTCAGGATATTTCAGTTCAAAGGAGATCCATAGTTGTACTGAGTCCTCATTTAAATTAGGCAATTTATCTGAATGGCTAGGGGAAATCCAGCTTAGCTAGCGAATGAGGCAAAATGAGCACCACATTTTCAATTTGCTTTGTGTGAAAGTCATGGCTTGTCTTCTTTGCCTGAAATTTGCTCACACTAATCCAAAGAACAGAATGGGACGCTCTTGTTCTGTAGATAATGAATCACCCTAGGAGCCTTTGATACTCTTTAAGTCTTTGACTTGCCCAGTGTAATGAACAGAGTTTGAAAAAGTTAACTTTTTGGTAACTTACCAAAAAAACTACTTTTAAAACTAAGTCTGGGTCCTAGAATCGGACCCTGTGCAGTATGATCATACTTTCTGGGGCATTCTAGGTATTGTTGTACTGTAAAAATATAACATTTCCAAGCTCTGGCCTAGACATCCAGATTTATTCCTAAGAATAGGAGAAAAAAAATAATAGGTAGAGAGCTTGTGGCATGGAAGCCACCTGAAGAGAGAGATGTCTGGCAGGTAGACAAACAGCTCTTTGTATCTCTGCAATCGATTAAATGGGGAGTCTTGGGAGAAGAAAATACCAAATGTTCTCAGGGGTCATGTAAGAGGGTTGAATGGAAAAGAACAGCATGGGGCAGGTTTTGTAACTGATTAACTTTTTTTTCATTTAAGGACCCATGTGTGCTTCTTCAGATCATCAGCAGAATTTTAACTCTTCCTAAATGCTGTAGAAGGATGTTATTAATGCCCTTCATTAAGAGTAACAGTTTTTCACTTCGGTATTTACAGCTGAAGCTCTTACAGCTTGCGGCTTTTCCCATCTTGCGCACGGCTCTAAATCAAGTCTGCCTGACAAGGCACTTCATAATAATGTTATAAAACATATGTGGCTGCAATTATAACCAGGTGCTGTTATTTATGGGCTCTATATCTCTGGTGTATTGGTTTGTTTACTCTGAGCCACTCCTATCAAGAAGTCCATCCATGCGGCAAAACCTTCTCAGTCTCTGTATTGCTTAGGATACTCATCTTTCTGTCACCTGAGTCATTTCCAAAGATAACTGTTAACAGCTTCTTTTGAGAGTGCATATGTGTACATGTGTATCTCAACTGGTACATATCATGTCAAGTTGGGTTCATGAGGGAAGGTGACAAGTGAGCAGAAGGAGGCCTTGTGCTAGCATAGTCCTCACACAAACTAGGAATGAATGAATCAGTTTAAAGCCCATCTGTATGATTCAGCTATGCATTAATTCACAAATCTATTCTGTGCTATATCTGCAAGAATGTGCATTTGTTTAAAAAAAATCTGCTTGTCAGTTTCTATGTAAACACATTTTTCATGCATATATTTAAATGTATTTTCTCACAAAATTCACATTCTAGGTCTATTTTTGTCTAAATATTATTATTATTATTATTAACCTTTATTTATAAAGCGCTGTAAGTTTACACAGCGCTGTACATAAATTTTTTTTTTTAGTCAGATGGTTCCCTGCCCTCAGGCTTACAATCTAAAAGACACGACACAAAAGGAGAAGGGAGTGGTGGTGGGGAATAGGATCAGGTCCAGCAGATCTTCTCCACCTCCGAGGCCTGGACCAAGGCAGATGGACTGGAGGAAGGGCTTGGCTTCTTGATGGATGGTTAGAAGGAGGCTTCCTGGGTCAGAGAGGGTCTCACCTCTGGGAATGCTTCTCTAAACAATATAGTCTTTAATTCAGTTTTGAAACTGGGCAGAGAAGTGATGAGGTGTGTATGTGGGGGAAGAAGGTTCCAGGAGTAAGGGGCAGCAAGCGAGAAGGGACGAATTCGGGAGGGGGCAGTTGTAGTCCTACATTGTGACAGGAGACCCTGACTACCAGAGCGGAGGGTGCGAGTAGGAATGTAAGGAGAAAGAAGGTCAGATAAGTAAGGGCTTTGAAAGTCAGTAACAAAAGCTTGTACCGAATGTGAAAGGGGAAGGGGAGCCAATGAAGGGAGGATAAAAGAGGAGAAACATGGTCAAAGCGGCGAGCGGATGTGACAATACGGGCAGCTGAATACTGGACAGATATTAAAGGATGGAGGTGTGAAAGAGGAAGCCCTGTTAGAAGGAGGTTACAATAATCTAGTCGCGAAACCACTAGGGCATGGACTAGAGTCTTGGCAGTAGAGATTGAGAGGAATGGACGGATTTTGGCAATGTTGTGGAGAAAGAATCTACAGGTCTTGGCGGTGGCCTGGATCTGGGGAATAAATGACAGAGAAGAGTCAAAAATGAAGCCAAGACTCCGGGCTTGATGAACCGGTTGAATAGAAGTGTCGTCGACAGAAACAGAAAAGGAATAATGAAGGGTGGGTTTAGGTGGAAAGACGAGAAGCTCAGTCTTAGACATGTTGAGCTTCAAGCGCCGAAGCCACATCCACTGAGAGATGGCAGTCAGACAAGAAAAAACTTGCTGTTCAAGCCCCGTCGAAAGGTCAGGGGTGGAGAGATACAGCTGAGTGTCGTCGGCATACAAATGATAGGAGAAACCAAAAGAACTGATGAGTTTACCTAGAGACAGTGTGTATAGAGAGAACAGAAGGGGACCCAAGACAGAGCCCTGGGGAACTCCAACAGATAGCGGAACAGAGGATGAAGTCTGACCACCCGTGACCACTGCAAAAGATCTATCTGACAAGTAAGATTTAAACCAGTCAAGAGCAGAGTCGGCGAACCCAAGGTCAGAAAGTAAATCAACCAGGAGACAGTGATCAACAGTGTCAAAGGCTGCAGACAAATCGAGAAGAATGAGAATAGAGTAGAGGCCGTTTGCCTTGACCCGCAAGAGATCATTTGAGATCTTGGTGAGGGCTGTCTCTGTAGAGTGCCGTGGGCGGAAGCCAGACTGGAAAGGGTCCAGGATGGAGTTGGCTTCAAGAAACTTAATACAGCGAGAATAAATGACCCGTTCTAGGACCTTAGAAAGAAAAGGAAGAAGAGAAATTGGACGATAGCTAGACAAAGAAGAGGGGTCGAGAGAGGGTTTCTTCAGAATTGGGGAAACGAGAGCATGTTTGAAGTCAGAAGGGAAGGAACCCAAAGAGAGAGAGAGATTAAAGATATAGAGGAGCGAGGGCAGAAGAGAAGGGGCTATAGAGATTAGGAGACGGGAGGGAATAGGATCAAGAGAACAGGTAGTAGGTTTGGAAGAATTTAGCAGCTTAGAGAGTTCATCCAGAGAAACAGGGGGAAACACAGAGAGTTTATTAGTAGAAGGTACCAGGAGGTTAGTGGTAGGGGGCAAGTCGGGAGGAACTATTTCAGATCGAATAGTAGTGACTTTTGTGATGAAGTAGTTGGCGAAGTCAGTGGGGGGAAAAAGATGAGAAGACAGGGGGAGAGGAAGGTTTGAGTAGTGTATTGAAGCAGGAGAACAAACGCTGCGGACGCCTCTCATTAGCGCAGATCAGTGATTTAAAATAGTTCTGTTTTGCCATAGACAGAGCGCGTGAAAAAGATAAAAGGATGAATTTATAATGAATGAAATCGGCCGGTTCCCTAGACTTTTTCCAAAGACGTTCAGCCGCTCGAGAGCAGGACCGGAGGTACCTGATAGTGGGAGTGAGCCAGGGCTGAGGCCTAGTCATGGGGGAAGACACACGTACAGATACAGGAGCAAAGCTGTCAAGAGTTGAAGAAAGAGTGGAATTAAATAAAGACATTGCTGAATCAGCAGAGTCCCCAAGATCAAGAGAAGAGAGAGATGAATTCAAAGTCTGACTGAGATGGTCAGAATTAACAGACTGAAGGTCGCGGAAATGGCGCTGGACAGTACGACGAGGAGGTGGGATATAAGTAAGAGTAAAAGAAATTAAATGATGGTCAGACAATGGAAAATCAGATGCCAGGTAGTCGGAAATGACACACTTATAAATATATATTATTTTTAGACCCATTTTATCTTAAAATATGTAATTCTAAAAAAAATTGTGTTAATTTTCTTCATCCAAGAAGCACAGTGGAAAAATTTAGAGAAATGCAAAATTATTTATTTATTTATTTATTTACTTATTTATGTTATTTTATTTATAACCCGCCCTTCAGCCCTAAAGGCTATCAGAGTGGCTTTACAATTAATAGTTATGTTCTGACCTTTAGATTAGGCCAGGATGGTCAGATTAGACTATTTCATGAGAACACAGTGGTCATCTCTGAAGTGTCTCTTGGACAGATCAGTGAATGAACATAGGTAATACCAAAAGAAGTTAAGTATTATCTTTGTATTAAGAAGCTACCTAGCTGGTCTAACTCTGCAGTTCCCTTCTTTCAGAAGAGGTGGCTAGTGATGTAGAGACTGAATCTTCACATAAAAGTTCTCAAGTTCAAGACCTGAAACAGGCCAGAGCCCAAGACAAGATTGCAATATTTTTAAGGTGGCTTGCACTCTCATGAAATGAGAGAGAGAGAGAGAGAGAGGCTGGCAAAAGGAAGTTAGGGGAAGTAGAAAAGATAGTAAGGGAAGGACAAATGCTTATATCTAGTTAAGGAAGAAATACATGGAACCTTGGTATCTGTGGACTTGCCATCTGTGGATTTCAGCACTGGATGTTATCAGATAAGGGAGATTGGAAGTATAATCCAATGGCAATCCAAATGCAATCATGGGGTTTAACGTTATTGCGTGATAGACTACCACACACAATTTCAGGCAATGGGAAGTCAGTCCAAATGCAATCATGGGGTTTAACAATATCGCATGAGAGGTGATCACACACAATTTCGGGCAGTGGCAAGCTATTTTGGGGCAATGGGAAGTCAGTTCGAACGCAGTTTGAATTCATGTAAATTTGCTGAACTAGCAAATTCATGTGAATGCGTTCTGGCTCCACTTTCTTCTTATTCAAAATTAAGAAAAATTCCTCCCATGTGATAAACTCCACTGAATTAGAGACCTTCATACCTTCCAACATTTCACAGATGAAAACTAGGACACACGTGGCCAAGCAACATCAGAATATGATCAAAATGGGGAATGCTATTAATGAGGAAGAACAGACAAGCTAGGAGAGGCTGCAGCAGTTTGCTTTTTGCCTGAACTTTCTGGGAAGGGCAAAACTTTGCCCTTTCCTTTCCTCCCACTGCTGAGTTAACTGAGTGCAAACCATTTTGCATTTTGAATTCAGTTTGCAGAAACTTAAGTAAGCTGAGGGCAAAGACGGAAAGTGGAAGGATCTGAGAGAAATGAAGAGAGTTAAATCCATCTGAAGAAGTGAGATGACAGGGTCACTCAGGACTTCAGCTGCCAAGCTGGGACAGTTGGGCTGGAACTTGATATATCAACATTTTTGTATGCTTTATGATTTAGTGGGTTTGCTGTAGTTAGAACTAACAATTGGATATATACCACTGGAAATTACTTTGCAGAATATAAGCATAGGATTGGGTTGTAATATTTTTCACCCAACTATATGGTGCGATAAACAGAGTGGTTACATTCAGTCAAAACAATAAGACATGAATTTTAGCTTACTAAACTACAATGTGATTGAGGAGCATGCTAGTCCATACAGCCAGTTCTCTCCAGCTTCATGATAATAAGTAAACAAATCAAACGGAGATAGTTTATTGTTGTGTCCAAATGCAAGATTATGATTTATTGTGCCGAGTGAGCCAGAATTTGTAAGGTAACAACAAATCCAGATTTAAAGCCGTTTTACGGTCCTGGTGTGTTTGGGCCCAATAAACCATTCCTGGCTGTAGCCATGACACAATAAACCCTACTTGTTCTTTTTATTTTATCTGCTTGCATGAAAAGGGAGTGAATGAACTGAATGAAGCACCATTTCAGCATTTCATGCTCATGGATATTCTCATCTGTCATGTGAAATGTAGATTTCTTGGCATCAGGATTAAAAAATAAAACATTTACATCACATATGAGACATGTGTAAAGATTTTTTTTAAATAAAATATTCTGCAAAATAATGTTCTTTTAAAAAATGCAAAAACCTTTTCATTGATTGTACTTATTTGTGCTTTTTGGTCTCATTAATTCAAATGGAATAATCCAAACTAGATGCTCATTGGAGGAACTACAACACATGTTAACAATTATTGGATTTATTAAATGGTTAGAAAACATTCTCCAGAGTTGCATAAACTATGGATTAAAGCAAGCAAATAACTCAGAGTGCAGTTAGAAAGTAAATCCCCAGCGTTTATGCTCAAGCTGCCACTTTCCTCAGAGCTGGTTTTTTAATGTTCTTGAGAAAAATCTGGTTGCACAAGCAGTATTTATAATTACTTCTAATGCACTAAACTAAATGCATGCAAGCATTCATTATGCAGCAGCAACAATTGCTGCCTCAGCTTTTAAAAATGATCAAACAAAGCTTAGTTCTTTCTTTTATTACAAAAAAAAAACCCATTGGCAATGGATATTAACATTTATTTGGCAATTTCATATTTGTATTTGTGTTACAGTTGCAAAGTTGGGCTACATTCCTATATTTTAGGGCCATTCATTAAAAGAGGAAGAAGTCTGTCTGTTTTCTCTGTCTAATTAACAAACTTATTAAAACTAATAATACTTTGCTATTCATGTTGATGGACTGCAGCCTTACTTTTGGAGTCCATAACAGTTTACATTGAAATAAGTAAGTCTTAAGGTTACCATAAGATCCTATCATTCTTTTTATACTAAATCAGACTAAGATACCATTCTCTCTGAAAACTGTGGCCCTCCAGATGTTGTTTCCATCTCCATCACTCCTCACCAGCATGGGAACTGCAGTCCAGCAGTATTTGGAAGCAGTGTTGCCAGGTTTTCAAAATAGCAATAAGGAAGACTTAAAATTCATAACATGAAGGGCTGACAATCAGGAGGTAGCTGTTAACAAGTTTGTATTCTATATGAGTATGGAGCCAGTGTGGTGTAGTGGTTTGAGCATTGGACTATGACTCTGGGGACCAGGATTTGAATCCTGGCTCGGCCATGTAAACACACTGGATAACTTTGGGCAAGTCACAGTCTTAGCTTCAGAGAACAGCAATAACAACCCCCCTTTGAAGAAACTTGAAGAAAACCCCTTAGGGTCACCATAAGCTGGAAATGACTTTGAAGGCACACAACTACAGTAACAACAGCAACAACATTCTATATGTCAGCAACTCATCTGAGCCATATAGCCAATGCTGGCATACAGCAGAGTATGACTGGCAAATTCAGAAACGTGGTTCTCAGCTCCCAGTTGAGATGACAGCAGCTGGATGTCTTCCAGGAACTGAAGAATGCAGAGGCTTCGGGAACTCTCCAGCAAATGCTGACTCTGGCTCCTGCTGATAAACAACCAGACAAGCCGACTCTCCCAAAGTGCTATCTTTATTTACAGTGCTACAAATCACCAACGCTATATTACAGATCACACACGAATACCAACTCTCCCACTGCAACCCACAAGCAATTACTGGAAGCCCTTGAGTTTATATAGGCGGGTTATAGACCGCCCATCTGGACCCGCCCCTTTCCCCGGAGTATCGGGGCTTCAGTGGCTACACCGGCAGCCGCTGAGGCCCTGATCCGCCGCTTTCCGGGCTGCAGGGAAGCAGCAAAACGCCACTTTCCCGCAGCCAGAAAAGGGGTGTCCCTGGGGCTTCAAGCCCCAAGGACACCCCGTGGCGGCGAGGAGAAGAGAAAGGGGCCGCTTGGCCCCTTTCTCTTTTAGTCCGCTGGGCACAGCCGTCTGAAGGCTGTGCCCAGCGGACTAAACCAGGAAGGAGCTCTGAAACGGAGCTCCTTCCTGCTCCGTGTTCAGGGCGCACTAAGCGCCCTGGCGCGGTGCAAGGACGTCACGTCCGCACAGCCCCATCTAGAGGCGGCGCGGCCGTGACGTCCTCACGGCGGCGGCCATATGGAAGGGCCGCCGCCGTTTAGTGCGTGATGGGCACGCACTAGGGTTAGGGCGGTGCAGAAGCACCGCCCTTTTGTAATCCTAGTGCGTGCTCGTCACGCACTAAAGTGCCGGTGTGTAACTGGCCTTAGCCTTCAGACCATGCGGTCTCCCAAACTCAGTTACTTCCTGTGCCACAGTGTAAAGTGTCCCACTGTGCAATATAGCTAGATGTTTCATCATCCAGGCATAAGTGCACACAGGCATCAGAGTGTCCTTGAGGCTATGAGCATCAGCTGTGCTTGATCAGCCTTGTCCTTCCAGTGCTGGATGTTCATGGTCAGACACACACACATCCAAGCATTTCCCAGTGTGCTGACTTTAACCCCTGACACTATATGAATACCAAATGAAAGTATTGATTTCAGTTAACCTAGCCCTACATTTCGCTGTAAAATTAATATGTTGTCCTCATTTATAAATGGCATGATGCACATATTTCTGTCTTTATGAAGGGCCCACACTCCAAAATATGGGACTTTTTTTTAGCATCATGTTCAATCTATAGATATGAAAAAGTTTTCCAACCCTCAAATAGGGGACATCCTTTATAATGAGAAACACCTGCCAGTCCTATAAGGTACAAGCTTTCCAAAAAAGAAAGAAAAGAAAAAGAAAAGAGAGAGAAAAGGCTCAATAATAATCGTATAAAAACAGAAGAAGATATCATTAGCAAAATAGAGAAAAATATTTTGTCTCCACTATTTCTTCACAGCATCAACCAGACATCATAAAACCATTTCTGTAAAAAAAAAAATAATGTAAAAAGGAAACCAAGGTTTGGAATTGTAATGATCCGATACTGTAGAGAGTCTTACATAAAACTCTTACTTACACATAGTTTTTAGAAATGTGTGTGAGGCATTAAATGTGTGAACCCATGTCCTATATGTTTTATTATTATGGAAAAATATTCCATAATCCATTTTTCCTAATTTTTCCAACAGGAAAAAAGGGGAAAAAATTCTCCCTGACTTTTTATGCTTTTTTTAAAAGGGGGGGGGGGTCACATCTCCAGGATTAACCCTTGGCATCACCAGTTAGCTGAATGGAAAACCTCTGCTTAGTCAGCTGATGGAAAACCTGAAAGACCAATGCCAATCAGAGTAGACCTCTCTGAGCTAAACACACAAATAGCCTTTCCCTGCTTTCCAGAATTGGACTACAGTATAAGCCTTATGCTGGCTAAGTGATTATGCCTGGCTTTGAAAAAGTCAGTACCCTGCTCTGTCCAGCAAGGTTTGGAGAAGCTAAATTGCAAGGTGCTTTGGATGCATAAAGGTAAAAGTGTACTGATCTGTACAGCACTTTAACAACTTACAAGTTCCTCTAGAAATTATATTCAACCAAAAAAAAAAAAAAAAAAAGGGGGGGGGGGAATCCAATAAGGCCAAGTAAGCGGCTTGAGAATGTTCTGCTCTGTTATGGCAATTCTTCTGCTATTTCCAAACATTCTGCCAACAGCTACACATTGTTTTTCCAAACCTGCTACAAACATTCATCACATGCTAGAGATAGTTGGTTAGTTCATGTCTCAGCTCATCACAATAGAAAATCTCTTGGCCATTTTGCTTGTTGTCAAATGCTGAAAGCTTTCATTAGATTTGCATGGTTTAGAAAGCTTTCGCCAAACATCACAGTAGGACCAATGAGAGCACTTATTGATTTGCTGCTAGCCTCTCTGAAAATGTACACATTCCATCTGTGACAGCTTTCTTAAAATGCTAACAATTTAGATTGCCTTCTCACCTCGATTTCACTTCGAATTGGTCTGGTGTGGTAGATCACTCCGATGTTTCCCCCCTTGGCCCCTTGCGTCCTGCTCCTCCATCCCCCTCCTCCTCTTTCATGCCATCTTCTCTCTGCCACCCATCCCATCATCCCCTGCCTTCTCCTGCATCCGAACCCTGGCCCCAGTAACCCCCTGTGACCTATCCCATCATCCCTTGCCTTCTGCATCCGAACCCTGGCCCCAGTGACCCCCTGTGACCTATCCCATCATCCCCTGCCTTCTCCTGCATCTGAACTCTGGCCCCAGTGACCCCCTGCGACTTATCCCATCATCCCCTGCCTTCTCCTGCATCTGAACTCTGGCCCCAGTGACCCCCTGCGACCTCTCCCATCATCCCCTGCCTTCTGCATCTGAACCCTGGCTCCAGTGACCCCCTGCGACCTATCCCAGCATCCCCTGACTTTTCCTGCATCTAAGCCCTGGCCCCAGTGACCCCCTGCGACCTATCCCATCATCCCCTGACTGCTCTTTCAGTCCGATGAAGGATGACAGCTAAGGAGGGGGCATGGAAGGAGCCCCACTGAGCATGCGTAAGGGTCCCAATCCGAATTGCTGAATCTGCATGGTATGCACCGGTGTGTTAACACAATTTGCACTCACTCCGCTTTGCATGAATCTGCATCATGTGACTTCCCTTAGATTCGATTCCCCCTCGATTCAGAAGGGCAATGGAAGGGCAACCAGGTGTGATAAAACATTCACATTACGATGTGAATTCGCATAGCTGAACCAGGAGTCACCCCGGATCTGAGCTCCAAAAAGCCCCGTATGATATACTCCGGTGTGTGTGACGTAACACATTCTATTTCCTTTGCCTATATATTTTATGTCCAGGGCCCTACCACACTATGCAGCTGTAGCATTGTTTTTCTCCTTTAATTGCTACGGCTACATCTTATGTGTTTGTAATATGGTGAGGTGTCAAAGCTCCCTGGCTGAGAGATTTCTAAGTGTGTGTGTGTGTATGCCTTCAAGTTGTCTGTTGACCACATGAATTTCATAAGGTTTTCTTAGGCAAGGAATATGCACAGCTGGTCTTGGCAATCCTTCCTTGGAAATATAGACTACAACACATTGCATTAATTGGTGGTATCCCATCAAGTACTAACTTGAGCTGACCCTGCTTAGCTTCCTAGATCAGACAGAATCTGGTTCCCTTAGGGTATTTAGGTATTGAGGCCATAGAATTACCCTTCTCTAAACTGCAAATCCTAGGATTTCATAGGATGGAATATGGCAGCACCAGTGGAATCATAGGGTGCACCTACACTGTAGAAATAATGTAGTTAGACACCAGTTTAAGTGTTGTATCTCCATCCTATGGGATCCTGAAATTTGTAGTTTTACAAGGTCTGTAGCCTTCTCTGCCAAAGAGTGCTGGTGCCTTACAAAACTACAAATTGAGCCATGACAGTTAAAGTGGTGCCAAACTGCATTATTTCTACAATGTAGATGCATATTTAGTGCATCTAGTACACAAGTAAACCATTCTTTTGCCCCATAAATCAGACTTGGCCACAGGTGTTTCAGTGTCTATTCCTGTGACAGAATTCACAGAGTAACTGAATATAGACTTCCTTGGGACCTAGGATGGGACTTGTGCAGTGTTTGGTCCACATTGCTGTTTTTACTGCCTCAGAGCCTCCTCAGAGTTTCCTGAACCCCCTAATAGTTAACACACACACACACACACATACACACACACACACAGAGAGAGAGAGAGAGAGAGAGAAAATTTAGCTCTGAAATCACTTACCCCCCTACAAAACTTGAAGTTGTTTTCCAGTCACTTCTAGGTTTGCTAGAAACCTATGGGAAAGCTATTCTGGGGATCCATTGTTTTGTCTAGTCCTGCCTGTGAGGAAAATACTAACTGTTGAACTTCATGTTTCCCTTTTGTAGGTTTCTAACTTATTCCTACCTCCTGGCCTTCAACGCCTGGCTGTTGCTGGCTCCTATCACTCTGTGCTATGACTGGCAGGTTGGGAGCATCCCTTTGGTGGAATCAGTCTGGGATGTTAGGAATTTTGCCACCATTCTCTTGGTGGTGGTGATGCTGCTGCTTGGTCTACATTGTATAGTGGCATTCAAGGTAAGCAAATTTTAAAATCTGCACTAAACCTTTTGTGTCTGCAGGTACAAATGTACCTACATACACTGTGTATTGATCATGGTCTAGGTTTAGTTGGGAAGAAATCTCAGCCCAGCACATTTAATGTTTATTTGAATGCAGCATTGCCCTGGTGCTATTATGTGGATGGACGAGAACTGAAAGGGCCATGCAGTCTTCTTCTCCACTCTCCTGGTTCACACCTGGTCATTTGAGGCTGACCCTACCATGAGGCAGAGTGAAGATACAACCTCAGCTGGTGGATGCTAGAGGCCTCAGAGCATTGGCAGTTGGAAGACAAACCTGTGTGTGCCATGTAGCCTGCCCTGAACACCATAATCTGCTTGCCTGAGATACCACAATAGATGGTGTCCTATCACTATTGTTGAAGTAAGATTCAATTGCAAGTAGAGTTGCCATAATTCTCTACCACAAACTGGGACAAAATGTAGGACAAAATTTAGACCAAAATGCAGGACAATTGTAGGATAAAATTTAGCCCAAAATGTAGGACATTCAAGAAAAAATGGAGGACCTTAAATGTCCTACATTTTGGGCTAAATTTTATCCTACAATTGTCCTGCATTTTGGTCTAAATTTTCTCCTACATTTTGTCCCAGTTTGTGGTAGAGAATTATGGCAACCCTAATTGCAAATAGCGCTGGATTATCTGTGTGGAAATGCAGGAGGACAGCACCATCTTATTCTTTGCATTTGATTTTCTTTCCCAGACAATGCCAAACTCCCCAAACCACATGTAAGTGCAGCCATTTGATTTGGAGCAGGAGACTTGAGACAATGTATATCCTACTATTTCCCTTCTATTCCTCTTTCCTGCTGCCCCATAAACCCAAAGCCTTCTATCTCTACCATTCTTTCAATCCCAAGAGAGAGAGAGAGAGGGGATATACAGTACACAAAGAGGAATCTGGCATTTTGGCCAATCCATACAATCCAATTAGTAGCTGAATCTCACCCAACCTTCCAGAACTGCCCCTACCTCAAAGCCTTTTAAGGCTGTCACTTAGCTGAGAATGGCAACCAGAAGTAACATTAACAATATTTCCAGTGCACCCTGAGATGCCAGTGCAGCTTGCAAAAAGTGATTGTGGGAATGAAAATTGGTCCTTAGGCCTCATGAAGGTGCCTACCCATGGTCTATGCTCTGATAAACTGAAATGCAGTGTACGTGGGGTTGCCTTCAAGGAAGGCTTGGAAAAATGTACCTTTTGCAGAATGGTTTGTCATTCCTGAGGTGGGTAGTTTTATAGATGTTGTTTACATTGGCTTTTTCCCTTTTTTCAATTTAAAAAGTCATGAAAAAGGCCTCTAAGAAATTGAATGTGATTCCACGTGGCATATATATACAACTTCTCTCATGCCTGCATTCTAGGTTTTGTAAGGTACTTTGTACATATAGAGAGATTTTATTTTTTGGCAAGCAATTGCACTTCTCTGTCCTTCACATGAGGCATCCACTCCACTCTTTATCCCCTTAACATACCTTACAGTATGGACTGGCCAAAATGTCAGGTTTCTCTTTCTATCTATCCTCTGTCTCTCTCCCTCTCCTGGGATTGATAGGAAGACAAAGATACAGGGCTTTATGTTTATGGAACAGTAAGGAAGATGGGGGAAGCCCTTGTACTTGTGGCTCCAACTTTCTTCCTCTTACTCATTCTTTACCTTTTGATTCCTAATCAGATTTCCTCTCCTTTCCTTGATTGCTTTGAGCTTTTCCATGAATTTGCTTGGATATGATGATTAAAGCCAGGTCTGCCTCAGAAAGGAATAACTCATCAACTGTTCTCCATAGTTTCTCTCTACTTCTCTACCTCTCTCTGTCTTTCCTTTTTTAAAAAGAGTTAACAAACAAACAAACCAAAAATCTGAAGTAGTTCATGGTATGGATACAGAGCTACCCAGTTCCCATTTTGCAAACAGGCCCAGGGCTTGAAGCTGGTACTGCATCTCAGAGAAAGATGACCTTTGTGTGAATTTAGTGTGAACAGATGCTTTATAATGCTCAAGAAAGAGCAGAGCAGGTAAAGTAATACAACTGGCAGTTACAAATACTGCAAGCCTGTGCTTTGAGAATAAAAGAGTTGCTTGTTCTTAGAGCTGCTTTTTGCTCTGAAAGTAAAGCACTCAGTCAGCCATTGCCATCTTGGAAATGTTTTTGAAAAATGTATTTTATTTCTTGCTTTGAATGCCAACTAAGCCTAATGCTGGTTGCAGTGCTTTGAACCATTACTTAGGAAGAAAACCAAAGAGAAGCCCCAAACAAAGAGATCTAAACATTACTTCATCTCTCTTAATTAGTGTCTCTCATTTTGCAGGCCTTGTACAGATGTACTTCCCACCCCCAGACAAAAATGCAAATCTGTTAACATTACTATTCATCTGAGACATGGTGATTAAGAGAGGCAATAGTTTTGGGGAGTGTGGAGCTTTTGTTTGCTTTTTGTTCAGTTTTTTCAAAAATAGTGCAGCCATCCTTGTCCATGTTAGGCATAATTGGAGCAAGAAATTTCATTAAATTTCCAGGCTACTAATTTTCACCTGGGAAAAGTCACTGTTAGAGTCATGGAGAAATTCCGTTTGAAAAATAAGGCATCTCAACTACTCAGTGTGGCTTTTCATATTACAGTTATATGGATATAGTACAAAAATGGGCAACGGCAACCCCTTGAATTGCAACACACATCAGCTCTATCCAGCATTGTCAGTGGTGAAGATATTATGGGGTTACAATTCAAAAATCTTTGGAGAGCCAGAGTTGCCAATTTTTTATCTAGTGACTACACACTGTGTGTGAAATACAGTGCACTCTTCTTATCCACGGGCTTGCAATCTGCAGAGTTGAGCTTCCGTGGATGGCAAGCTCCATTGTTTTAAATGACCGTGCATACACGTGGCCACAGGAAAGAGCAGGTCCTGTGTTTTTTACTATCCATGGGGTGTGTGTGCCAGAACGGATCCCTCTCCCAAATGACAAGGGACCACTGTAATTCCAATCCAGCTGTAGTCATAGACAATTAATTGCATCTAACAGGTGTGACCGAGATGGACATTTCTGTCCCCACATTCACCTAAAGATGTAACCAGTCTATCAGTATTACACACAAATATTTACAGTAGTTTCCTAAAGCTATTTCAGCCACATTAAATCTTCTATTAGTGGCACATATTAGGCCTTTTCACACATTTCTCCCTTACCAGATTTGAATAAAGACACACTTGTGACACAAGTTATAATGTGTGATGCATATAATGTATAATGTTGGGGGGGAACAGAGTATGGCTGCAATCCTGCATGGCTCAGAATAGAGAAGCAGTTCTACATGCAGACCTATACTGGGCTGAGCCACACGCCCCCCCTGACTTACAATACAGTTTCTGAACCCCCCCTCCAACATGGCTGTTCCATGTCTCATGAGGAGTGGGCAGGTTCAGAGAAGCGTCTGGCTATGCCTCCATAGTGAGACGTAAAATAATGCAGGTATCTGTTGGGGTCTTCTGCAAGTCTCAGCGTTGCTGTAATAATTTTGCATCAAGCTGCAGAGACATATCCACATGATTCTCCAATCCTACCTGCTATCCATGAGGCATGAAATAGCTGTGCAGCAGGATTGGGGGTGTGTGGCTTCAGAGGCTGTAGAGTAATCACAAAAAAGAACATGCACAGGTGTAAGGGAAACTTAGGTGTGTACATGCCACTAACAGAATGCCAGCCTACATATAGTGTGTATGTCCAAAAAATGCAGGCATCTGGGTTTCAGCTTTTGTACCAACTAGAGTAGATCTACTATCAATGGGAACTTAGTGAACCAACACTTCTGTAGCTCTCATTGGTTCAGTGAGTCTATTAATTAGGAAGAACTTCCTGATGGTGAGAGCTGTTTGACAGTGGAATAAGCTGACTCAGAGTGTGGTGGAGTCTCCTTCTTTGGAGTTTTTTAAACAGAGGCTGGATGGCTATCTGTTGGGAGTGCTTTGATTTGGTCTTCCCGCATGGAATGGGGTTGGGCTGGATGGCCCTTGTGGTCTTTTCCAACTCTATGATTCTTTTATTCTATGAATTCTTAATAGGACAAATAATTGGGTTTAAGCCTGCAGATCCACTTTCCAAGGCAACTGGCACAAGGGAGATAGCACTTGCCTTAGCCAGTATGCCTACCAGTATGAAGATCTCTTGTAAATTTTTGCAAACAGCCCAGAATATGGGGGAGGTGCTTCATACCAGTGAGCCCAAGCATAGGAAAATAGCATGCTGGTTAAGGAATTCTGGGAGTTCTAACCCAAAAAAGAAATGTTTCCAGGCTCACTGTGTCATTGTTTTACCATTTGCGTAACTATTGTGTGGATTATCATGCTTATCATGCTTTCAATTTATCAGTGCAGAAGTGTGGATTTTTTTTAGTCACAATGTACTTGGGGTAGGTCAGATGGCCCCCAAATTTTAAAATTTTGTAACAATTGTAATTTATGATGTATCCAGCTATTTTGTATCCCTGACTGGTGCCAGTGAGAGCTTTCCTGCTGATTTAAATGTTAACTTGTGGAGTGATTCTATTTGTTGGAACTGCAGACATCTCTGTGGTCTGGATCCTGATTAATAGTCTTGTTACTTTATAGAGATGGTTGCAGCATTAAACGACAGGTTTAACATCAAATGCAGTTGGACCTTGGCTTGGTTCTTCAATGCTTTTGGAACAGTGATTGGGCCAAACTATCAGTGACTTTGGGACTGTGTGTAAATAAATAAGTGAATAAAACCCTACAAGATTATCACTTTCTTTGTTTTCCAGAGAGGCTGTGCCTGTATATATGTGCTCTTGTGTGCAGTTGGAAGATACATTAAATGGAATAAAATTAGAACATATCTGCTTCTTTTTTTATTAGTGTCTTTCAAAGTGAGACGAATTTGTTGTTGACTCCTATGATTTTGTATAATTGTATTGTCAAAAGACATGCACCATGCTAATAAAGGCCATATAGAGTCATGGAGGTTGATGGCTTGTTATGATATTTATAACTTAGAAGGAGAACGGCCTGATGGCTTTGATATTCTCTCTCTCTCTCTCTCTCTCTCTCTCTCATTTCAGTTTTGCTTACATTACTCTTGGCATGGAGCCGTGTGCCATTTCACGACAGAGAACATGGCCTAGAATGCAAGAGCAGCTCTCCACTATTAATTTGTTTGCTTTTTTCAGGAAATGAGCATGGCTCTTGCTCCTTAGTTTTCCCTTGGTCCCTTTCCGATGTATACTTTCTCGTAACAAGGAAACCCTTGCAATTTTCATTTCCCAATACCCAGCACAGTCAGTCTAATTAAACCTGTTCCCAGAAGTTCTCTTTATTTCCTGCATGTGGGTCATAGTTCTTGCCAGAGGATATGTAATTTCTTTTCAGTTCATAAAAAGACAAAAGAGATATTCCAAGAATGACCATTCCTTTTGTGTTTCATTTTTTCTCTTCTTTGTTCTTTTAATGTTCACATTTATTTAGGTAAGATAATTGCACTGGAGGACCTAGTGATTTGCTAGAGAGAATGTATTAATCAAAAATGCAAATAATCAAAGCCACAAAGTCAAACCTGCAAATGTGGAGGGCCAACTGTAGTGAGTTATCAGTGCAGTGAGAACCCGAGCTAAAGTGGTAACCTTACGTGATGGTCAGATTAGGGAGGTCCAAGTACAAATTCTCACTGAATCATGAAGCTCACTGAGTGATCTTTACTTAGTCACTGTTTCTCAGCCTAACCCCTAAGTTTTCAAAGGATGAGGCATGCCCCCCCAAGGGGGCATGACAATTTGTCAAGGGGGGAAGCAACTTCAGGTGCAGATTAGCTCACTCTCCAGAGAGGAGAGGTGCTTGGAACACTTTATTAGTGATCCCTTCAGCTCAGATCATGGGGCAGTTTGTGAGAAGAAGAGAGGAAAGTGAATGTCAGAGTGGGATGGGGAGGCTGCGGCCTGTATGTGGTTGGAGTAAAGGCCACTGCCCCCCATTCCTCCTTACGAGCTGCTGGGGAGCAGCAGTTGTGCTGGGTGTAACAAAATTGACAAAGAAGTCTCAGAGCTTGAGGAGGGTTGAGAAGAAACCCTCCCTCATAAGCAATGCAGAGCTGTAACCCAGCAGTGGGAGGAATAAAATAGAGGTGTCTTAAAATTCAGTTTCTCCAACAAAATCAACAGAGAAATCTCAGCACTTGAAGAGGGTTGAGGAGAAAGCCTCCCTCATAGGCAGTGCAGAGCTCTGCTGATGCATTGTTAGTAAAAGGGATTTTAACCCACCTCTATTTTTTACCCCTTTTTTCTGGCTGCACATGAGAGTCATACAAGAGACTCCAGCTTCATGAATCAGGTGCAGGAGGAATCCAGGGCTTCCTTCTTCTCTTAATCATAAAGCAGGCAGCTGGTATGTGAATGGGAGACAGCAGCCTGCAGATGTAGGAGTGAGGTACAGGAGAAATCCAGGGATTCCTCCTCTTCTTAACTCCCAAAGCAGGAGGCTGTTGTGTCAAACCACAGAAGAAGCAGGAAGAATGTGTCTGTGATGCCAAGGTCTTGCCTCCGCAGCCTCCCTTACTGTCCTGAGACTGCTGCTCAGTCTGGCTGCTGTCAATCACAAGTAAATTTAAATTTGAATACTGACTTGAACATCTGCGCGCGCGCGTGTGTGTGTGTGTGTGTGTGTGTGTGTATGGAGCCAATGCAAATAAATATAAATTAATAAATAAACCCCAAGAGATACAGAGGGCCCATTTCAAGTGGGATATGTGGATGTAAATGGGTCTCAGTGAGGAAAGGTTTGAGAACCACTGGCCTAACCTATACAGGTTGAGTATCTCTTACCCAAAGTTCTTGGCACCAGAGGTGTTTTGGATTTCAGAATTTTTGGGAATTGGAATACCTGTATTTGTAATGTACATAGTGAGATATTTTGGACCTGAGTCTAAACACAAAATTCATTTATGTTTCAAATACACCTTATATACATAACATGGAGGTAATTTTACACAATATTTTAAATAATTTTGTGCATGAAACAAAATTTGTGTACACTGAGCCATGAGAAAACAAAAGTTTCACTATTTCAACCATGAAAAATGTTTCAGTTTTTGGAAGATTTGGGATTTCAGAAATCTGGATACGAGAAACTCAATCTGTAGTACAATCAATGAATCATAGAATCGTAGAGTTGTAAGAGACCACAAGGGCCATCCAGTCCAACCCCCTGCCATGCAGGAGCCCTCCTTCAAAGCATCCCTGACAGATGGCCATCCAGCCTCTGCTTAAAGACCTCCAAGGAAGGAGACTCCACCACACTCCGAGGGAGTTTGTTGAACTGTCGAACAACCCTTATTGTCAGGAAGTTCCTCCTAATGTTGAGGTGTAATCTCTTTTCCTGTAGCTTGTATCCATTGTTCAGATCTACAAACTGACCAAGAAAATCCAGCAAGTGCTGCACTCAGTGAAAGACAGGAGAGACCCTTTCACAGCCGCAGGAGTTTATAGCATTCCGTGCAGCTCCAGACAAGTGTACATAGGGACCATAAATTGCAGCGTTCAAACACGAATCAAGGAATATGAGAGACACTGCAGACTGGATCAGCCAGAACAATCAGCAGCTGCAGAACATATTGTAAACCATCCTGGACATAAAATGCTATTTGAAAACACACTGAAATTCTGGACCATGCCAACAAATATTGGGTCAGGATGCACAGGGAAGCCACTGAAATCCACAAACACTTGGACAACCTCAACAGGAAAGAAGAAAACATTAAAGTAAACAAGATTTGGCTACCAGTCCTCTAAAACACCAAACTCAAAACTCAAAACATGTAAACGAACAGCACCCAGGATCAGGGGATTTCTCAGCAGACAATGGATCACTAATTAAATAGATACCATGAGGCCTTACCATTCAACACAGACCAACACACAGATTAACATGTAAATCACTTCCTTCCAACCAAAGGTCTTTCTTGTCCTTCACTGAGTGCACACAGTGTATATATACCCCACTCACTTCCATGTCAACATTCTCTGAAGATGCCAGCCACAGATGCTGGCAAAACATCAGGGAAAAAACTCTTCTAGAATATGGCCACATAGCCCAAAGCCCCCACAAAAAAACTGAGTATTTACTTCACATGAAAACAAGGATGCCATATCCCACTCCAGACACTCCTCAGCCCCCATACATATGTCTTGTCTTATCGGCAAATACAAGTATTTGTATTTTGCCAGGGATTTGGAAGTTAGCTGGAAGAATTCTGTTTTTGTGTTGTTTTTGCAACCAAATTGGTTTGTGTACGTTGGTTTTATGTCACTTTCAGAAGTGAACATCACTATTGAATGATGATTCAAAGATGCCAAAACCTCATAAATTTGCACGTGTTGAAACCAGTAACAGAACCTTGTAAATTTTAAAAGTTATTAGTGGTTTTTTAAAAAAACTAACCTTTATTTCCATGCTGCCTTCTGTTTGGACAGCATGGAAACACAGATGGGCTGGCAGAGGACTGGGAAATCCCCTCTGCTAGCCTAATATTTTTCTCTGCTGGTCTTACAAGAAGAGATTTTCTTCTTTTGTGGTAAGCATGGAACTCAATCCCAGGGTGGTAGAGAGGGATGGAGTGATTATTTTCTTCTCTACCAGCAACTCACTAACCTGCAAGGAATTTCTGGCCATTCATTGTGATGAAGCATATTGTTAAAATGCAGGGCTGGATTATCCATGGTTTGGTTGGTCAGTTATTCTTGGCTCCTCAATGGCTCAGGGTTGAAAGAAAAAGGTGTAGCTTCTTTCATCTTCTTCCTTCCCAAGTCACTTCCTGAATCTCCCAGTGTTTCTGTTACTATCAATATTTTGTGAGTTACTGGAAAAAAATGATTTAAAATGCATGGTTCAGACTGTTAGTTTCACAGAAGCTTCAGGACTGCAAATGAGTTTGTATAAAATTATTTTTACACAAAAGTGTCCTAGTTTTTGGAACAGCTCTAGGGGCCCAGCAAGCTTAATCATGTCTTGATTAAATGCCAGGCTGGTCCAATACATTATATATCTTTCTAGTCTTGGTGTCTAAAGACTATGCACAGCATGCTACAACTGATAATTCATTTTGTAGGACCTGCACTACTATAGTCATCTAGAAACTCAAACTGAAGATATTTTGCCTGCAAGTTGCTTCTCTCCTCCATCCTGCTTTTGCTTTCCCAGCTCCCCTCCTGCTATCAAAGGCATTGCAAGGTGACCCGAGCTATTTATTGAATTCTTTGTATGTTACTCTCCGGAAACTACCTTAATATTCATAAAAGACCCATTTCGAATAAACCCTTCTTTGACTTTCCTGAGGGCCTGTTTGATTTCCTGACACCTCTGCTAAGGTCACTGCTGATGTTCTTGGTACTTTAGCAAAGATGTTTTTTGTGTCTATTACATTAGCATTTGCTTCAGGAAAGGAGAAAAATAACTCAAAATCTGACATGAAAAAAACACTCCCCAACTACCCCATCCTGGCTGGCTAAAAAGATAGGTCTCTCTCTCTCCTTTCTGGTATAAACTATGTGACTTTCCCGTTAACTGACTTAAAAGAGAACAGAAGAAAGTAAGATTATTAACTAAGCTTCTGGTAATATGTGTTGTGACTCACAAATATTAGGCCAGATACAAGCTGTCAGAGGTCTCCTTTTATAGTTCCATCCAACTGACCCATCCAAAGGATTACGTTAAAACAAGGGTAGACAGCCTGGTTCTCATCTGATGTTTGGGTTCCTGAAAGCCTCAATTATGCCACCCCCTTCAACTACTCTAAATTTGCAGGGACAGTTCTGATTAATCCTCTGATGTCTCACTTTTTCAGCTGCTTTTAAAATGTCTTAGGCCCGTTACAGACGGGCACCCTAGGACGGACTCAGTCCGTGCTAGGGTTAGAAAGGGATGTCTCTTCCAGACGCCCCTAACCCTAGCACGGACTGAGTCCATATGAAATGACGGTGGCCGTTCCACACGGCCACCGCCATCTTGACATAGCGGACACTCTGCGTCCGCACGTTGCACTCCAGATAGGATGCTGCGAGTGCACGACTAGCGCCTCGCGGCATCACATCCGGGGCCCAGGAAGGAGTGCGATTTTCACGCTCCTTCTTTGCTGCGTCCAGGAACCGCGCCGTTTGGCTGCTGTGGTTCCCGGATGCAGCAACTGGCGGCGATGGCAGACCGCCACTTTTTGGCGGTCTGTAACCCGCTCTAGTTTCTCTTTCCTCTTCCCACTTTCCCTCTTTCTCCTGAGATTACTCTAGTTGCTGTAAATTTTAAAAGTGCAAAAACAGTCTGCATTAATTAACTCAGCAAAGGGGAAGAGGAGGGGAGAAATCTTGCTCTTTCCCAGTAAACTCAGACAAACTGCTGCAGCTTTTCCTAATTTCTCTGTTTCTCTTCATTAATAACTTTTGTGACCTTGACTACTCTCTGATGTTGCTTGGTGATGTGTCCCAGTTTTCATCTGTGAAATGTTGGAAGATTTGATTATGGTGGCTGTAATCCAAACCATCTGGAGTACACAGGGTTGCCTATCTTTGGATTCAAAGGCATTTGTGGACTATTTTAAAACTTTGCTTGCAGTTCCATATCTGGGTCCTTTATGTCAGTGATTCCTGTCTAACACCATTTGCCATGATAGATGAAGATGGAGGCACAACGCACAACACTCTAGTGTTTTGCCCTTAAAACCCATGCAAAGTCTAACTAGGCATCTTCAAAGTGACAGACAAAGCTGGATATTCTTTTAAACCATTATACTATATATTGTATTGATGTAGATTTGCCAGTGAATTGATTAAAAAAGGGGAAAAGCAAAAAAGGGAAACACGGGCAATCATCTTTGACACAATCATAGCTACAGTGGTGCCTCGGGATACGAAATGATCGCGTTACGAAATTTCCGGGATACGAAAAAGTCGGATTGGCAAAAACTGTTTCGGGTTACGAAATATTTTTCGGGTTACGAAATTCATTTCGGCGCGAAATTCAAATGCTGCCATAGGCTTTCCAGTGCTAACGGAGTATTTCGGGTTACGAAATTTTCGGGTTACGAAAGGAATGGCGGAACGAATTAATTTCGTATCCCGAGGCACCACTGTATTGACTGAGAATGCTCTTGCTCCAGTTGATTTTCAGTGTGCCTCTAGCTAGCCATTGGATTGACTTGTGAAAGTGTTTTAGGAATACACAATGAACACATTTGTTGCTCAGATATATTGAATCAACAGCAATTGTTTTAGATAGATCTCTAGATAGAAAGTGGAATATAAATATAATAAATAATATGCAGTCATTATTACTCAAATGTTACTGGGGGGCGGGTTAGTCACTGACTAACAACATGTTTGTTTTTAAAGAATGATTCAAAGATGTTGTTTGGAGGATGATGTGCAACACTGCTTTCCAGTGTTGCACATCATCCAACAATGCTTTCTCTAACCATTTTCAGTTCACACTGGAGTTTAGTTCCCATTGATCACAGTCAGCATGGCTGCTGCCCTAGGAGTTTTAATCCAAGAAGAATTGATTGTTTCAGCTTTCAGAAGGCTGCAATAAAGGGTGGGCAGCATCACTGCAGAACTGGTGTTAAGTGTATTAACTGGTTTTTGTGAGTACAGAATACGAATCACTTGAGGGAGTGGTTTAACTGTTTGCAGTCAGCCCTCTATAGCCACAGATTTTTATCTATGGATTCAAGCATAGATGGCATAAAAATATTTTAAACATATATAAATGCCAAAAAGCAAGCTTTGATTTTACAATTTTATATAAGGAATACCATTTTACTGTGCCGTTGTATTTAATGGGACTTGAGCATCCATGGGTTTTGGTATCCATGTTTGTGTGTCCTGGAACCAAGCCCCAGTGGATGGGCTCAAAATTACAGGTTTCCCTTTGTCCTATGGTCACTACATTAGCTCTGTTTTCACACCCATTCCAGAGCCAGGGCAGGGAATGGAGAGAAGAAAACCAGTAAAAGTAAATTAAAATAAGGTTTGTGCAAATCTAAAACAAACATTTCTGCAAAGTTGTTCTTCATGTCAGGAATGCTTCTCTGCAGTATTGATCCACCTTTTAGGAAATGGAGGGGGGGAATCTCAAATTTATTGGCAGCTTCAGGGGGTGAAATCTGTGTGAAATGGAAAGATGGAGAGAATGCCTAGTGCCCAGTTTTGGGTGCTCTAATTCAGAGGGGATCCCTTCAAGGAACTCCCCTCTTTGTTTTCCAAAGAAAGCCATTGCAGTCAGACAGACTATTGAAGCATACCTCTGAAGAGTAGGTGCAAAACCTCCTTCTTTTGCTGGGAAGGCAAAACATCATCTTCTCTTCTCTGCAGCCTGCCTCCTGCTGGGCTTAATTCAAAGTTTGCATCAACTGCAGTTGGTTCTTTAAAAGAAAAACTAAACAAAACAAATACCCACATGGCTGGTAGAAAGAATCAGGATTTTTTTTTTTAACACAAACAGAAACCATGAGGAATAGCCGTGGCTGCCCAGCTGATTTCAGGATATTTAGCCAGGGACTTGTTATCAATTATTACTAATAATAATAATAAATAATAAAAGTTTTATTTGTATACCGCACCTTCCTTAGATCAGGGCGGTTTACACACATTATACATATACATTCAGTGAATTAAAAACAAAACCACACCGTACATTACACAGTAAAAATAGAACAGCTAAAACCCCATTAGCCCATCCTCATGGCCACGGAAGAGGAGGGAGGCCCTTAGGAATTTTTATGGGGGGGAATGCTTGCTGGAATAAGAAGGTCTTCAGGTCCTTCTTAAATTGGGCCAGGGAGGTAGTCGAGCAGAGCTCGACAGGCAGCGTGTTCCAAAGGGCCGGGGCAGCGATGGAGAAAGTCCGCCTAGTGATGGAGGAGAGTCTGGCCCCCGGCACCTTTAGTAGTTGCTGCCCGGATGTTCTGAGGGTGCGGGACGGAATATATGGGGAGAGGCGGTCCTTCAGGTATCCTGGGCCCAAGCCATTTAGGGCTTTATAGGTGATCACCAACACCTTATATTACTATATCTAATACACACTGAAAGTAATCAAACCATATCAAAATAAACTATAATTCTACCTGTAATTATATCAGAGATGGCAAAAATATGACCTGGAGCACACAGGGAGTCCCTGGACCTCTTTTCTTTGGCCCCTGAAGCTTTTCAAGAGATTCCATTAAGCCCTCCAACTGCATTGGAAATTTGTTTGCTTACATTTTAAAAACAGTTTGACAACAAAAAAACAACAACCCCCAAATGCAATAGTTTCACTTGTACTAGTCCTTATGACCCCTAAAGCCCCAGAACTCTTAAAACTTACAGCGCTTTATAAATAAAGGTTAATAATAATAATAATAATAATAATAATAATAATAATAATAATAACTCCATCCCAAATAGTCCCAAAGTTGGCCTAAACAAAAATTAGAAGGGTTGTGATATCACTTCTGGTGTGCCAGTAACACGCTACTGTGGGCCACTGGAAAAGTGAAGGAGAAAACTGGCCCCAGTCATTAACTTCGCTGGAATTGAACGTTCCACAGATAGTGATGGATGACAAGATACAAAGTGTTTTAACCTTTAAAGCCCTACATGGCTTGGATCCTGACTTCTTGTGGGAGCGCCTTCTCCCATATCATCCTCCCGTCACTCTTCGTTCCACTGGGAAGAATCTGCTTCAGTCAAAGAGGACTAGACTTTCTGCAGTGACCCAGCGATCCTTTTCAGCAGCTGCTCCTAGACTCTGGAACGACCTGCCAGACAAAATCTGTCAGATTACCACCTTGGAAACCTTTAAGAAGGCTATTGACGGTTCTCTTCCGGTAGGCCTTTCCAGACTAGAACATCCTTGTTGACCTGCCTCCCCCCTTCTTTTTTTTTAAACTTTTCTTCTTGGTTCAATCTCTTTTTCATGTTTAATTACATTTTTATGATGGTGGGAGGGATGGGGATCTTGGAATTTTTAATGCATTTCTCTTTTAACTGTACCTTGTTTTACTGCTGTAATCTGCTTGGATTCCTTGAGATTAAGCGGAATAATAATAATAATAATAATAATAATAATAATAATAATAACAACAACAGTACTCATCACCCATTACTTTTGGGAGCAGTAAGCTACCAGCAGTATTACTTTTCAAAACTAGTGTATCAACTGCAGGTTTTCAGTGCTGAGATCTGTTGACCTGGCATCTTATTTCCCTACACCCTTCAAAGGGCTAGCTGTGTTCAGACTGGCATTATTAACTTGTTTCCTCTGCTGTTTCAGCATGTTTGTAATTTTATTCTTTTATTTTAGTAATTGGTATTAAAGGTAAAGATAGTCCCTTGACAAGAATGTCTAGTCATAACCAACTGTAAGGAGTGGTGCTCATCTCTGTTTCTAAGCTGAAGAGCCATTGTTGTCCGAAGACTGCCCTGGTGGACATATGGCCAACATGACTGCACCAAACTCAGTTATCTTCTCACTGAAGTGGTACCAATTTATCAACTTGTATTTGCATGCTTTCGAACTGCTAGATTGGCAGAAGCTTGGACTAGTGACGGGAGCTCACCTCATCTTGCGGCACTCGGGCCTCGAATTGCCAACATGCCGACCTTGCAATCAACAGAGTCAGCGTCTTAACCACTTAAGCCAGTATTACTTTTACATCTTAAGCCAGTTTTTTAAATAAAAAACTCAAATACTTTAAAATAAACAAACATGAAAGTGCTACTTTTTAAAATGACAACCCTGTGTTGAACATTTATAGGCTCATATGGTAGGAAGGCAAGATAATTATCCAAATTGTGCACATCTTAATGGTGTGGTTGGCTGTAAGATCTTGGAGGGAGAACTGACTGTGATTTGGGTTGAGACATATGAGATTTTGCATCAAATGTTATATCTCAAGAAAAGCCTAAAGGATAGGAAATAAGTTGACCATACTATTCTATGTGAAATCTGAAATGCCAAAAGAAAATGTCTACCGTAATTTTCCTATCTAGAACTGGTCCAGAACATATAGCAGTTCTCTTCAGCACAATCAGTTGCTTAATGATCAGTGCCTGCAGTTTAATAAGGACAGCTAGTGGCTACCTTAATATGAGTCCAAAACCTCATGCTTTCCAGCAGCAAGTTTCCTACAGATGTTTAAAGCCTATTGAAATTGGTCATTTGTTCAGTAATTCTTTTATGAACATCTTGCAACATTTGGGCTTTCCTTTGAAAACTCCACTCTACCCACAGTAGAAAATGTTCTTATTTAATCTCGAATGAAACTATGGCGGGTAACAGACCGCCATAAGGGACGTCCTTAGGACATCCCATTTTGAAAAAGGGGCGTCTCTTCCAGACACCCCTTACCCTGTTACGGAATGGCGGCGGCTGTTCCACACGGCTGCTGCCATTTTGATGTAACGGACGCTCTGCGTCTGCACGTCGTGGCCCAGAAGTGACGCCGCAAGTGTGCGCTTTGGCACTTGCGGCGTCTCTTCCGGGTTGCCGGAAGGAGCGCGATTTTCGCGCTCCTTTGCAGCGTGGAGGAGTCGCGCAGTTTGGCTGCTGCAGCTCCTCTGCGCTGCAACCGGCAGCAGCCCGAGACCGCCCCTTTTGGGCGGTTTGTAACAGGCCTAAGTAAAGGTAACAATGAATCACTAAGAGGCTAGAAATGTGAAACTGCACGGGTGTTATTTTTATGGCCACTTTTCAGTCTGTACTACACTGCCAGACCATTTTATAATACTCAGACTGGAAAAAAAATACTGCCTCACTGTTCTTTGATGGCATGAACACACCCAGGCAGACACAGACACACACACGTGCAGTATCACACTCAAAATACCCAAATGCACAGCTTAATTGCTTCATCAGTGTTCCATACCAAATTTCAAATCCCACAGGAGGAGCAAGCATCCCTTTACAGCCCAGGACTAAAATTTCACTATGGGAACCCTGAATTCCAGCAGTGGGTAGAACTAAAAGTGGGGCAGGGCAAGGCAGAACAGCACCAAAGCAGAGTGAGCAGCTTACTATGTTTGATGCACTTCTTGCCAATTTGGATCACCAAGCATATCATAAACCCCATTGTTTTAGCATCCTGGGCTACAAAGCAGACCACATTTTAATGTAATAGCTAACTGGGATTCAAAGCACAGCTAGGATCCATGCAACAACTTGGTCTTTGAATATCTTCGATCTCCAAGGAATATGCAGGTCATATAAAGAATACCTGTGGCCCACAACCAGCAGGTTCTCCATCTCTCTCCTACGCAACTACATTAAGAACTCAATCTAGTTTGTGATTGTAAACCTGTTTTTTAACTGCTTAAGTGGATGGAAAGTGAGGAACTGCAATTCAGCAAAGGCACTGATCATTCTATGTAATAGCTAGTATAAATGATGGTGTATAGACACAACATACTTACTCATGCAGTACTGCACATTTCTAACTACTCATTTAAAATGGACCCATAGCTACTTTGCTTGCTATCAATCTGTTGTGGTGGCTGTCCAGGCTAGATTGCCAAAATTCTAACAGCCAGATCAAAGCAACCCAGTATAAGAACTGCTGCCATTTAAATATTACATTGTCAGCATCATTTTAAATCTTGCATCCCCATTAGACTTTGCATACATAACCATGGGGTGTGTATGTGCTTCATTCTGCCCATGGACCAAATTACATTTTAGAGTTCTCAGATGCCCCATTCCAGTTTTGAGATGGGCCAAAGGCAGAAGAATTGAACCCAAAATACCAGCATATTTTAGATTACAGTATTGTCAGTAATTAAGAAAAGAGAAAAAAATATATAAACAGTGGGAAAGCAACAAAGAGTGGTATCATAGATTGGGGAGCCACATTAAAACCAGAAGAGGCCAGAGTCGCCTCTAATACTGAAGTGCTTTAAACTAATCTGGTATCTCCAGTTGTAAGTGTATTGAGGGGTAAGACCAGCATTGCCAATTTCCAGGAAATTCCCCAGAATCTGAGGAATTTAATTAATTTCTTTACAGGGATTTTGACTGAATAACAATAATAAATATTGGGGAATTCAGGGGATTTTGGATTATGGTAAAACATTCCAGGGAATATCTTCAAGGCTTGTTGGCAACACTGGGCAAGACACATCCTTATTATATTCAGTCTTGGTTGATAGGACAGAGAAAGAAGAGCTGTCTTACTCAGTACAAAGCATTTTCTAATTTCCATGCAGTGCTTGAACATATAGTAGAAGTAAAATGCTAATGCTTTGGCAAAATTGTCTACAGTAGGCTTTCATCAGCTTTCTATCCTTTCAAGACATACTTGGGAGCAGGCATTTATTAATCAGAGCCTAATCACTGATGGTTGTGTGTGTGTGTGTGTGTTCTTTTCATTCCAACCGCTCTATGAAGAATTGGTTTGATTTTATCAGTTTTAATCCCTACAAATTCTAATTGTACTACTGCTGAACAAAATGTAGATAATGACATAACAGAAGTATTCAGATACAAAACTTGAAAGGACAAATTGGATCTAGCACACTACCACTCTAACTTTTAGAGTCCTTTTTCAGTCTAAGATGCTAAATTGCTTCAGTATATGGAGGAAAATGACAGAATGACATTCTCACTTGAACTGTGTACATACCAGAATGTGGAGTAATTCTGGGAAAAGGTATAGAATTTCTTAGAATCATAGAGTTGGAAGAAACCACAAGGTCCATCCAGTCCAAACCCTGCCATGCAGGAACTCAGAATCAAAGCACCCCTGAGAGATGGCCATCCAGCTTCTGCTTAAAGAAGGAGACTTCACCACTCTTCAAGGGAGCATGTTCCACTATCAAACAGCTCTTACTGTCAAAAAGTTCCTCCTAATGTTTAAGTGGAATCTCTTTTCCTGTAGCTTGCATCCATTGTTCTGCGTCCTAGTCTCTGGAGCAGCAGAAAACAAGCTTGCTCCATCCTCGATGTGACATCCCTTCAAATGTTTAAGCAAGGGTTTCATATCACATCTTAACTTTTCTTCTCCAGGTTAAACATACTAAGCTCCCTAAATCTCTCCTAATAGGGCATGATTTCCAGACCCTTCACCATTTTGGTCACCCTCCTCTGGAAACGCTCCAGCTTGTCAACATCTTTTTTGAATTGTGGTGCCCAGAACTGGATACAGTGGTACCCCGGGATACGAATGCGCCGCCTTACGAAATTTCCGGGTTACGAAAAAAATCCATTTAAAAAAACTGTTCCGGGTTACGAAGGTTTTTTCGGGTTACGAAAAATTTTTTGGTGCTTTTCGGCGCTATTTCACACGAAATCGCGGCTTTTCCCCATTAGCGCCTATGGGTTTTTCGGCTTGCGAAGTATTTCGGGTTACGAAAGCGGCGGCGGAACGAATTAATTTCGTAACCTGGGGTACCTCTGTACTGTGGTCCAGGTGGAGCCTAGCCAAAGCAGAATAGAGTGCCACTATTACTTCCCTTGATCTAGACACTATACTTCTATTGATGCAGTCTAGAATTGCATTGGCCTTTTTAGCTGCTGCATCACACTGCTGCATCAACTTGTGGTCTACTAAGACTCCTAGATCCCTTTCACATGTAGTCTCATTAAGCCAGGTGTCCCCTATCCTCCTATATCTATGCATTTCATTTTTTATTTTATTTTTTTGCCTTAAGTGCAGTACCTTAAATTTCTCTGTGTTGAAATTCATTTTGTTATCTTTGGCCCAGCTTTCTAATCTATTAAGGTCATGTTCTGTGGGGTGTTAGCTATTCTTCGCAATTTGGTGACATCTGTAAATTTGATAAACATGCCCCCTATTCTTTCATCTAAGTCATAGATAAGTCTTGGTTTTGGGACACAGTATTCCAAGTGAGGCTTGATTAAAGCAGAATAGAGTGGCACTATTGATCTACACAGTACACAAATATTGGCGGTTTTTTAGCTGCTGCATCACACTGATGACTCATGTTTGACTTGTGAGCTACGAAGATTCCTAGATCCCTTTCGCATGTACTGTTGTTAAGCCAGATGTCAACATTCCTATTATCTGTGGGCTTCATTTTTTTCCCTGCCTGAGTGTAGTACCTTACATTTCTCCCTGTTGAAATTCATTTTCTTAGTTCTGGCCCAGCTCTTTAGTCTGTTAATGTCATTTTGGATTCTGATCCTTTCCTTTGGGGTATTAGTCTGGTGCTGCAAATTTGGAATATTTAATAATGTTTATCCTGATCTTCAGGTGCAAAGCCTCCCAAAACCCAGCTTTACCTCTCTGTATTGCAAGGCATGCTGAAGGAAGCTTACAAAAGATTTTTATAATATCACATTGAAGTCTAGTGAGGGAAGTAGAAATATCCTGGTGCCATTTGGGTACTTGTTCTCTTTGCACAGCATTTTTGTTCCTTGCCCTTGTTATTCTGGAGGGTAGTCCTTTGGTCATTGCTTATTAGGTAGCAGCATCCATTGAGAACCTACTCTGAATGAAAGAAGTGGGGTCATGCTGCTGGAAGTAAGACACTGGGCATTCTCTCTGTGTGTTTAACAAACAGACAGATTTCCCAATAGATTTCAGATTCTCACCCTCATTTCCCCCAAATAGGATCAGTATTGCCGAGAAGTATTCCTGATTTGAAAATATATTTCTACCCCTTTCAGACCTGTAGCTCTGTTTGGGGGATTTGTATAAACCCTTTTTAAAGTCTTAACTTTTACCAATTTTCTTCTCTCCATCCCCCTCCCCTTGGCAGAGGGAGTGGGTGTGAACACAGAGCTCATGCAGTGACTATGGAGAAGAAGAGAAAGCTGTAATTTTGAGCAGTGTCTGCTAACAACATTTTCATTTTGCATAAGGCATTATATAATACATTTATTGTTAATCATGCTGAACATTCAGACACAGAGAGAATATTGCGGTTATTGAATTGGGCTTTTTATTTTTTCAAGCTCTCTTAAAATCAGTACGTAAATTCGTAGGATTCTAAACATTTTAAAGGAAATTCTGCTTAAACAGTAGCTTTGTGTAATCATTAGTAACTGTTGTATTCTTTTTGCTAGTCCACACACTTTTGGCCAAACTTTGATGTTGTTTAGCCACATATGTCTCAGTTTTCCTGTATTATATGATGAATGGTATGGTAATCTGATACCTAATATATTGACTCTCTCTGTCTTGAATACACACTGAGAGCAATCACTTAATATCCAATTAAACTACAGCTCAACATGGACTTTTGTCAGAGGTAAGGAAATATGGTCCGCAGGTCAGATGTGGCCCCTGAACACTAAAAAGTTGGGGGCTAAAAGATTATTTGAAGCCCACATTTCCTTCTTAGATGTGTCATTGATCTCACTTTTTTTTCTCCTTGGCTGGAAAAAAAGTATAGATAATAGTGTTTTTTTTAAAAAAAATCCAGTCATTGTTGACAGCAGAATTTTAAGATTTTATGATGAATTAATTATTCATATGCAATGACAAAAAAATGCAATGACAAAGTGCATTTGGACTATTTTTATTCTCAACTTTTCCTCCTTACTTTTCTTGTTAGAGCATTTAAATGGCTGAAAAAATGCTAGTGTAGAGAAATAGTACTGGGATGTACTAGAATGGGGGTGGAGGATAGTAGTATGGAAAACAAATGAACCTGGATACTTTTATTCAGAGGTAAGGTACTTAGTTGAAAAAGATTGATGCATTTAGTCAATTGTTCATAAATTAACAAAAATATAATTCAGTTGCATTTATTTCAAAAGGGGGAAATGTTAATTACTAGGTGTGTATGAAATTACCATTTAAGTTAAATGCCCACACTGAAATCTTTGCAGAATAATGCTAAAAATACTGTCTACAATTTTACTCACATACACCCTAGTGTTCCAGCCACTATACCACACTCGCTCTTACAATTGAAAATCACACTGCCCTAGGCACCTCGGGGTCTTTCATCTCCCCCCCCCCTTACAAATCTCTTCTATTTGCTGTATGGGGGCATACCCTCCCTTTTGCCTCCCGTCAGTCATTTTAGTCCCAGGAGAATTAAAAAAAATCCAGCAACCAAGAAGTGAACATGAAGTGACTTCTACATCATTTCCTTATATAATAAAGGGGGAAAACAGAGAGGACAGAGAGGTGGCTTGAAGCCGCCCCTTCCGAAGACGGATTGGGGCTGTAGCAAACATGCCATGGGTCCAAACCACCCTGAACATAGCCAAAAATGGAGTGGATACAATCCGCTCCTTTTTTAGCCCCTGCCGTGGCCCCATGGCGGCTTTATGATGCTCTAGCAGCATGTGGCATATAAATGCTGTACCAATAGAGCGTTATGGAGCTGCCCACATGTGGGCAGTGGATGGCTTCAAGCCGGCTTTCCGGCATCATCGGGACATGTGGCATCTAAACACCATGCCCTGATGACACCTGGAAGCAGGCTTTTTTGGGCTGTCTGTTCCGGCCCAAAGTCCTCTTATGAGGGTACCCCCAAAATTGTCCACTACAAAGTGTTGGGTGGCATTTTGGGCCAAATCATTTTTGGTATATTTGAAAGAGGGGGGATATGGTTAGGGAATGGTGCACTCCAAAGTTTCCTGAATGCTAATGTAGCCCCTTGACCTCCAACAAATGTCCGCCTCTACTATAGAGATCCAGTTGATCAAAGCCTTCCTTTATTCCAGTGTCAAGTAAAACATGGTTGGATTGGGAGATGCTGTATTCCCCCTTCCTGTATTTTTACATGTTTAAATTTTGTTTTTAATTTAGTGCTACTTTTAATGTGATAGTTCATTTAATTACTTTTGATTTTGTTTTAATATTATGATTGATTGTAATTGTGCTTTGTTTTAATCTAAGTTGTGAGCCATCTTGGATCCCTTACTGAGAGACAAGTGGGCTAAAAATAAAATAAAATAAAACTAAACAAATAATATATTTAAAGCCTAGTAATCCATGGCCCTCAATTGCAAGAACTGAGCATGGCTGTTGATAAGTACATGTATTGTACTGTTTTTATGAATCTTGTAAGCCGCCCTGATCATTTTTTATGGAAGGGCGGGGTATAAATAAACATTATTATTATTATTATTATTATTATAACAAGGTGACTTTGGAGTTCTCATTCATAGGGCTGCCATAAGTCAAAGTCGACTTGTGGGCAATGAACAACAGCAACAACGATTCAGAATAACCAACCCTCCTCACAGGAATGATGGATAGAATGTGTTATTAATCTGTTAATAATATGTTATTGTTATTCAAGTTAATTGACACTGAATAACTATTAATTTCATGATTTAAGTCCACAAATTTGCATTATGGTAGATGTTTGGCCATCAAGCTATTCCTTCTGCTGTGGCTGCCATGGAACATATGGTAGAAAAATGCTCATGATGTGATGGCATCATTTCCACATTCCCCTTCATTAGCAGCTATTTGCAATGTTTATGGAACAGAGAGCCAGCATGATGTAGCAGTTGAGTTTTGGGACTGGTACTCTGGGAGACCAAGGGTTGTTCCCTGTTCTGCATGGAAACCTACTGGGTAAGCTTAGGCATGCTCTCATGGTTTTAGAGAAGGGCAATTGCAAACCTCTTCAGAATAAGTCTTGCCAAGGAAATCTTGGTTTACCATAAATTAGTGCTGACTTGAAGGCACACAACAACAGCAGCAGCAACAACTGGAATAGCGAGGGAAACATGGTAACATATAGCATCATGTAATGTTTAGTATGGCCTTAAGAAAGCTGTGAGCCAGAAATTTGTAGGCTTTAAATCTCATTTCTGCTATCAGTTCACTAAGTGGCTCGTCTCTCTCTTTGCCCAATGATCTGCAGTACTCGTTTCAGAGCTGAAGACTGCTGAAGCAATGCCTCAGTTCAGACATTATGCCAATGTGTGGCTTGTGTTAACTATAGTTGAGCTCACACCATGAAGCTATGGTTGAGAGAGAACTGTCTACTTTCATTTCCCATCTACTCAGTACTTAGCTTCATAATTGCACTCCAGAGGGTAGCAGTATCTTGTGACACAGCAATGGTCCTAACTGGTTCCCCAGTGGCTTTTGAATTCAGATATAACAACAAATTCCATTTAACATACATTATGGTATTCAAATTTGTTTAAAGGCTACTTTGATAACCCAACTGACAGCCCCTCTCATATCTTGGCATGTAGGCTGGTATAGATTCACTATTACTCTTCCTCTTCTTCCTGCTGTTTATTTGTACTCCACCCCCTTTCCAACAGTAGGGTTCAAGGCAACGATAACAATACAGCTATAGTGTGATTTTATGACTAAACTCAACTAGTGTGTAAAAACACATGACTGAAGTGCCTTAATAACAAAGAAATGAGAATTTAGAGATACCATGTACAGTACATAAATAAGTATGGATATTGTTACATTGACACCAGCTCTGTGATCTCTCCTGAGTTTGGCATTCCGTTTCACTCATATGTGTCTCATTATTGTTTTGTTGCAGAAACTGGAACACAGAGAAGTTCTAGTTGGCCTGTTGTTCCTGGTTTTCCCCTTCATACCAGCTAGCAACCTCTTCTTCAGGGTGGGATTTGTTGTGGCAGAGCGCGTCCTGTATATGCCTAGGTAATTTCCACATCTAATTATTTTGCAATGAAACTCTCCAGTCATTATTTTTTTTTTACAATTAAGTTTTTATCCCCTTAGATTCCCACAAGTGAATGTCCTCAAGTGTTTAGAACTGCTGCTTCTGGGGGGTGGGTGGGTGTACAACCTGCCAAATAACATCTGCTAGAGGGAGTACAGCCCTCCTTGCTGGAGTCCTTCATCTATCCTGGCTGGAATGAGCAATGATCAGGGATGATTGGAGCTGTAGACCAAATCATCTAGAAGGAATCCAGCTAGGGTAGTGCTAGAAGAAACAATTGTTTAACTGCAGTGATCGCATGTAATCCTATTTGTACATCATTTCTTTGCTAATATTAATGGCTTGCTGTTCAATGTTTGCTCAAATAAATCTCTCAAAGTGAAATTTGGAGAGCTCTACTCAAAGGCCTTAGTGAAATAGATTCTGTGTTGGCAGTAATTCTTAAACAGCTTGGTTGGCTTTTGACAGTGTGAAGATATCCAGCAACATAGTGATGCCAGTTCTTGTGCAATGAAACTTTGACATGAAGCTTAATAGTATTAGTAGTAAGTGTACAGCCTGTCTTAAGACAATGATCATATGATATGTAATATTTTGGATTTTCCCCTCTCAAAAGGACTCTTTACACTCTCCAGCACTTCAGGAGTGCACTTTGGATGCTCCTGAATATGCAGCTCATTAACGATAAAAATAATCACTGTTTGTAGTTATTAGTGAGGAACCAGCATAGCATAGTGTTTTGAATGTTGGACTGCAACTCTAGAGACCAAGATTTGATTCCCAGTTTGGCCATGAAAACCACTGGGTGACCTTGGGCAAGTCACATGCTCTCAGCCCTCAGGGGAAGGCAATGGCAAACCTCTTCTGAACAAATCTTGCCAAGAAAACCCCATGATAAGTTTGCCTTAGGGTCGTCGTAAGTCGGAAATGACTTGAAGGCACACAACAAAAAACATACCCAGGCACATTACAAACAATGCTGGGGTCCCTGTAGAATTGAGCCTATAAGTCGGAAACAATTTGAAAGCACACAGTACATATTCAGTTATTAGTGACTCCAGGTTAGAGTCCTAATGTGGCTACTGCATGATAATGTTAGTACTTTCTCAAGGCGTCAAAATAGTCCATGCTGCAGCGTGACATAATATTGAAACTTTAATCTTAAATGAACAATGCTCAGGGTGGCTAATTCTTGTGTTAGAGTTGAGAGGAATAGTTCTTGCTTGTTTTCCCAAGATTTCCCCAGAGAAAGAGAGGCATGCTGTGTTTTCAAAACTGATAATGACAAGGGAGGAATAAATATGACTGCTCAGAAAATGACTGAACCATGAAAAACGATCTCCTTCATTGTATTTCAACTGACACTCTTAAGGCATTCTCAATAATCTGTATCCACAGGAAAGCAAAGTTCCTTGCACTTTGGGTTTTAAGGTAAATTTTGGCAATAAAAGTTGAGCAGAAGGCACTCTTTTTTAATGCTGCTATGTATTCTTCTTAGCATCACTGTCACCTCTAACTTTCTTTACCAATACAGTGGCTTTTCCTTAAATTTCTTTCCACTTGTCAGATATTTAATTAGCATAAGATTAAAATGTTGAAGGGGAGTGGGTCACGATACTGTGCTTGTAGATATTGGAGCTTGGAAAAGTTATTTTTGCAATATTACTCCCAGAAATCTCAAAGCCAGCACAGCTAATTTTGGGAACCCTATGAGTTGCAGTGGAAAACATTCTATTTCAAAACTTTGCTTTTTCCACTTCTCATTAGCTCATTCATATCACATTGCTTTGGGGCATAAAAAGAAACCTCTCCTCTATCCTTTGTCATATTGGCTAGTGATTGGGAGGTGGTTGGTGTGTTTCCCAGCAGTGTGCATTTTGGGTTTTGGTGTGAGTCACATGCTCTTGTGGAATCATTTATAACCTATTAACAGTGTTCCTTCTTTTTCCTCATTGCTTTACTATGGCCGAGAATGTGTTGGTTGGTCAATGGGATGGCTAATAAATTGATATTTTCCCTCTCAGCATGAGATTAAATTATTTCGGTCTTGCAAATAATTCTTCAGCGGCTTTTAACAGGCATGTGCATGTGCTCTCGTGTGTGTGTGTGTGTGTACGTGTGCATACACCTTTCTTTTTAATTTCAGTATCTGCTAGAATTGTCTAGTTTCTGTTCCACTCTTCCAATCACTCTGTCAGGTTAGCACCTGTTTTTTAATCCTCCAGGTGCTGCAGCTTTAACTGCTTTACCTTGAAACCAATAAATAAAACAGATGCCTGCATTTCTGTACCTTGTGTTCTCTCAGTCCTATGCAGACCACTCAGTTATTTGGAAAGCAGACCAGTAAAATGTGGATGCTTTGGAATAGGGAAGGGAGCTATTAATAATGAAAATACAAAGCACCCTTTAAACCTCACATTCCTGTATTGGGTTTTGTAGATTAATTGGGCAATATTTTGAAATATTCAAATCTAAATAAAAAACTAGAGTAATCTATACTCTACTGCAGTAAGATTTTAAAGTGTTTGGCTCCAGTTAGATTAAGCCCATAATTTTTCTGCCCTGCTGTATTCTGCAACTAATTTACAACATAAACTGTTAAGTATATTAAGCAAAAATTGTGATAAAAAGTGTACAGGCAAAGAAATAAATTCTGATAGTACTCAATTCTTAATAAACATCCTTAGGATTACACTACACAGGTTATTAGAATTTAATTATTTATTGTTTGTAGTTAGAAGATGCCCATAAACTCACTAGGTACCATACAGTTAAAAATAGAACACTTATACAGTACAGCAGAAAGAAGGATCTAAAGAGCTCAAACAGTCTCATGCCCATCCTTTTATAGAATCATACAGCTGGAGGAGACCTCAAGGGCCATCCAGTCCAACCCTATTCTACCATGAAGGAACTCACAATCAAATGTCCATCCAGCCGCTGTTTAAAAACCTCCAAAGAAGGAGACTCCATCACTTTCCGAGGCAATGTATTTCACTAACAGCTGTTACTGTCAGGAGGTTCTTCCTAATGATGAGGTGGAATTTTTTTCCTGTAGTTTGAATCCATTGCTCCAGGTCATATTCTCTGAAGCTGCATCTCTTCAAATATTTAAACAGGGCTGCTAAATCTTTACATAAATCATGCTTGTAGTGGGTCTTGGTGGATTAAGGGATGAATGTCCAGAGCTGCAGCTCAGATCCGCAGTCACTCCTGTTCTAGCAATGCGAATTAAGGTTAAAACATGATGTTTTACCAAACCTGGTTGCCTTTCCGCTGCCCTTCTGAAGTGAGGGAGAAGCGGAGTCAGTTCGATTCTAAGCAAGTCACGTGATGTGGATTCAAGCAAAGCGGAGTGAGTGCACATTATATTATCACACCAGAGCATATTTTGAGGGTTCAACGATTCGAATCGGCCCCCTTGCACATGCTCAGTGGGGCTCTGGATGCTACCCTCCTTCCCTGCCCCCTCCTTAGCTGTCATCTTTCCACAGCCGGAGGAGCGATGTAGGGAAATCAGGCTGCGGAAGGAGGCTCTCTCTCTGTTTAATTTTTTTATTTTTGGCAGTCTATGTGCATGACTTTTGCTTCAGGTAGTAGATATATATTTTGATAGAGCATGACTAGCTGCTTGTTCACTTTCCCTTTCATTTCCTCGCTTCCAGCAAAGGAAATGCTGCAAAGGGCACTTTGCAATAAACTTTTTTTCTATTGCGAATAAATGCTACTTGAATGCGAATGTTACAAGGTTTTTCTTTCCAATTTGGCAAATTGGCAAATTGATACAGCTTTTGTTACTGTCTCTAAGGAATTCAGGGGTAGCCTAGGGAAAGCAAAAAAGAATGCATGGCATCACATCCTTTTCTGGCATTCCGTGGTGAGGAATTAATTATTATTATTAAAACCACTGGAAAGCTCGGTCTGATATACTCCGTACAGAAGTAATTTTCGTTATTTCCTGGTTAATGGTCATGTTGTCTTTTTGGGTTGCTTGGCTGGCTTAGGAGTTGAAGATGCCATACTGCAAAGATCCATTTTAGACTTCCTTGCCAGTTCCAGTAGATTGTGGGTATTTTTTTTAACAAACAAACAAGTCAATAAAGTTGAAGTCAGATAAAGGGGTCCAAAGCAGACTGGGGTTTGCAGGGAGACAAGGTTGAAAGATATCCAGCTGACATGATTGAATCGAAGGTGGTAGTTAGGATGCAGAGTTAGCAGGCAAATAAGAAGATGGGCAACAAGAGTCGGTTAGGAGTTATTGTCATGTACTTCTAAGTTGTTTCTGTCTTGTGGTGACCCTATCAATTTAATTTGACAAGATTTGCATGGGGGGATGCCATTGCCTTCCTCTGAGGCTGAGAGTGTGTGAGTTGCCCAATATTAGTCAGTCCGTTTCCATGCAAGGATACAAACTGTGTTCCCATAGAGTTTTAACTGATCATTCAAGCTGCTACACAGTGCTTGTTAGGAATTACTCCTGGTGGTATCTCATTTATACTAAGATTGTGCAGAGGTCAGGGTTTTATGGAGCATGGTGGATCTATATTGGCCTGTGGGATAACCTTGCACTGTCCAAAATGGCTGGAAATGGGACAACTCTTCCAATTTGACCATTAAAGTTTGATTTTAGCTATTATAATACAGTGGCTCCCAGACTTTGGTCCTAGGTGTTTTGGTCTTCAACCTCTAGAAGCCCTAGCCAGTTTGGCCAATAGTAACGAATTCTGGGAACTGAAGTACAAAATATCTGAAGGACCAAAGTTTCGGAACCACTGTGCTGATGATTTGAGCTAGATTTGGCAAATGGGTTGACCAATGAAATTAAAAAAAAAATACAACCAGAGTGGTGCCACAGTTTAGACTTGAGCTGCATCTACACTGTAGAATTAACGCAGTTTCACACCGTTCTAACTGCCATAGCTCAATACTATGAAATTCTAGGATTTGTAGTTTTGTGAGGTATTTAGCCTTTTCAGTTGGAGCACTCTGGTGCCACAGCAAACTGCAAATCCCAGGATTCCATATGATGAAGCCATGGCAGTTAAAGTGACATCAATCTGCCTTAATTCTGCAGTGTGTCAGCAGCCCAGGAGTGAAGAACATGGGGCTTTCCAGATACTGATGGACTCTCATCAGCTCTGGCTAACACAGCAAATGATGAAGGATGCTGGGAGTTTAGACCCAAAGCACATGGTAGACCAAAGGCTGGAATCGGTAGTGTTGATGGAATCTTTATTTGAGAGTACAGTATTTTCTCTTAATTGTTAATCTTTCTCTTAAAGCTTTACCCTTCTTAGGCTTTGCACTGTCTTCTCCAGTATGGTCAGAATTTTTAGATGAATATGGTGCTCTTTGTTAAAGAGAAGGCATTATGATTATATAATGTATCCTGGGAGCCTACACTTGTTTTCAGAAATAGAAATATATTTAAGTTCTGTTTTTACAGGTTATTTTGCCCTGTTTCTCATGGTATATGAGGTAAAGGGATCTCCAACTACTGTTTAGTAATGTAGATTTTTTTTTTTAGAGTTTTGCTATCTTCTGCTTTTTTCAAGGCAATTGGGTTCTAACAAAGTTCATATATGTGTGTATTAATCTTTAAAAGCGCACATTTGTATTCACCCTTTCCCCTTGAAAACATAAAATTGCTTACAGCATAATGCCAAAGGATGATCTTAAGCCTTTTTTAAATTGTAGGTTCAGAATAAAATTTAAAGATGGAAAATTGCTTCTGTAGTCATCTTTCTTCAGCTCTTTTAATAGTATGTTGTTTGGGAGCAATTAAAATTCATAGTGTGATGAGGCTGTGATAATGGAGTTGCAATTTTCATGAGGTTGTGACCTTTTAAAATCATGAAAAAGAACTCTCTTTTTTTCTTCAGCCAAGTGCTCATTTGACGAGAAGGTATTATAATTCACTTGCTTCACAGGTATACTTTCCCTATTTTGCTTCTTATTATGAATTCTTGTTTGGTGTGCTATTTGCCCTCTCTCATTTCTTCCCATATTACAGTATTTTATTCACTATTTCAGTCAGCCCCAAAGATGTGAACTGTATAGCTTGGGCAAATCTATGGCTTATGCCAATGCTTCTTTAGCTATCTGATGGGGTGCGGAGGACCAGCATGTTTTCCCTCAATGTACCAGGGCACCATATTTGTGTCCATTGGGAACAATTGTTTCATTCTTTCCTAAAAATATGCCACAGACTGGCAAGTTCAAGGACAAGCAATGGTCTGTAGACCACCACTTTGAGTAGCATTGGCTGAGACTCTAAACAGGATAAAACCTTTGTCCTGAGAAAATATTGTATCCTACCACTGCGTTCAGAGTCAGTTGTGGTGCTTATCACATGCACACAATGGCTGAGACCCTACACTGGCCAGCGTAACATAAGAGTTTTGCAGGCAAAACTCTGCTACAGCTCCCTATTCACCATACTCAAGACTCCAGGTTTTGCTGTGATAGCCCATTGAATGGGCATTCTGTGGTGGATTGAGAAGCATCTGACTATGTCGCTGTAAATCCCATTTTGGGAGAAAGGCGGGATATAATTCCTTTAAATAAATAATGAATAAATAAAAATGTCCCCTTACTGGATGCCAACAGATGACATTTTTCTGCCAAAATCTGCTGGGGTGTCAGTGGGTGATTTCATTGGTATGCATCTGGTTATGGGACACTTTTCTGGTTCCTTGCAGTCTCTACCAGTACTGGAATGGCTGTTCAGGGGTCTGTAGAAGCAAAACTGTGTATCCTGAGGGGACTTTGGTCATGGTAGAAAGCAGAAGATAGTATCAGCCTCTGCAATGCTTAAAAAAAAGAGAGAGACATGTATTCATAAGGTGGATCTAAGCTTTTGTGTGTCACTAAGAGGATGCTGGCCAATATATACTTCTGCCGATAATTTATTGAATTTATTCAATAGTAATAAATAATACAAGCAGGATAACTGCTTCTAGCAAAAAAAAAAAATAAAAAAGACTTGTAACTGAACCAGAAGTAGGAAATTGTGTTATCCTTGAAATTAAATGTAATTTGTGTTTGGAAATGACCTGAATTTTATCCTGAGTAAGCATGTTGAACTAGGACTTAGAGTGTTGAACTAGGAGTGTAGAGATCTGGATTCAAGTGCCCATTTGGCTGTGAAGTTCAGTGTATGAGCTTGAGCCAAACACAGTCATTTCAGCTTACCCTACCTCTCTGGGTTCTTGTGAGGCTGAAAACGGGACAAAGACCATGTCTGTCTCCTTGATTTCCTGGAGGAAAGTTGATATATTAATGTAACAAATGACTATGGCTATCATTGATTCATTCACCCCACAAGTGGTTTTTGTAGATTTCATCTTCATTTGGGCCTGAGAAAATGGGAATCAATTATTTGCTCTTTCATAAATGTATTGGATGTCTTTTACCAAGGCATTGAACTCAGTGTTTTCTGACCATAAATAGGGAAAACTTGTGACTTGTCACAAAAGGTGATATTTGTGTGATGGAAACTATTATTAAACAGAAGCTGTAATTAACTTGCAAGGGCACACTCTAGCTAGCCTTCATTATGCTTTTTCAAAGTCCAATAGTTTCCTTTGAGAGAGAGTTAAGCGAAAAATCAATCAGACTTAAAACTGTTTAACTTTGGCTTGATAACATGCGGGATAATTGTAAACAGTCCCATTTGCACACAGTTCTTGTTTTTACCTTGAATGATTTTTATAACAGTGATTTCCAGATAGTTGACTGTGGGTCCAAGCTCCAGATCACTATTATACATACCTTTATGCTTGCACAATACCTTTGGTTCAACAAAACAGTATGTGTAATAGTGATCAGGAACTTGGAAAAGTTACTGTACTTTGTGGACCACAGCTTCCAGCATCTCCTAGAAAGCATGGCCATTAACTTTGTTAATTGAAGGTTTCTGGGAGTTGTGATCTATGAAAACTCTCCAAAAGGTTAATCAGATGGTTAATTAATATATCAAGCAATTAATATATCAAGCAATGGGGAAAACTGACTTCATTCTAAGTTTCTTCATTCAGTCCCAGTGCTGTCTACTTTGACTGGCAGTGTCTCTCCAGGATCTCAGGTGGAGATTTCTCTCATTATCTGTTAACTGCTCCTTCCATCTGGAGATGTCAGGGATTGAAACCTAGGGCCTTTTGCATGCATAACATGTGCTCTACCTTTGCACTATGGCCATCCCCTGTAATGCTGTCTGTGCTGCATCAGCAGCCTTGAGGTAGTGAATTTTCATGATTTATTTTTGCACAGCATGAAAGCTTCTTGCTTTTGTCACTCCTGAATCTATTTCCAGTCTATTTAATTAGATGACCCTGAATTATAATATCATGAAGAGGGGGAAATGAATGTTTTCTATATAATTTTTGTAGTGCTTGTAATTATGCCCCCTCCACCTTCAATACATATTTATTGGCTAAAAAAACTAAGAAGTCCTAAACTAGAGATGGAAAATATGAACCATCCTAGGTGTTGCTGGAACACAGTTGGTATGATCCCATATCATTAGCTATAGTAGCTAGATCTGATGGGACTTGCAGTCTTTTAATGTTTGAAAGATCATGTGAGCCTTACTCTGTGTCCTAACCATTGTAGCCTTTCTTTCTAGGGAAAGTGCTCCAACACTTGAATTACTTGGGGAATTTGTTATGCTGCCATCTTGTTTCTGATCCTGATGTGCTTCTGTGTCATGGCTGGCTCATGGATCTCTTCCAGCGGGTCTTCCCAAATTGATCCCCTAATCTCACTCTCCACTTGCTTAAATTGTTCTCTTCAGACTGATTTGTTCTTGACTGATTTTATTGCCCATTGTTTGGGAATTGCTTTTAACATTAATTTGGGGGGGGGGAGTGGGAATCTGGAGTCTAGTGTAATTTTATCTACCGTTTCTGTGCCTTTGATTTTATTGTTTTCTCTTTTTTATATGGTGTTACCCGCCTTGATCCAACACAGGGAGAGGCAGGTAATAATAATAATAATAATAATAATAATAATTATTATTATTATTATGGTAGGCAGATAAAGATTGAATATCCCTTATCTGGAATTCTGAAATCCGAAACACTCCAAAATTGTCCACATAGGTGGCAAAGACAATGATGCCTTTGCTTTCTGATGGTTCACTATAGACAAACTGTTCTATGCACACAGTTATTAAAAATATTATATATAAAATTATTTTAAGTCTATGTATTTAAAGTTCATACAAAACATGAATGAATTTAATGTTTAGATTTGGGTCCCATCTCCAAGATAGCATATTATGTATATGCAAACATTCCAAGTATATGCAAATATTCCAAAATCTGACAAAATCTGAAATCCAAAACACTTCTGGTCCAAAGTATAAAGAAAACTCAAACCTTATCCCAAAAGATCTGAAAATGGTTAGTTGTACTTTTATTTTTTACTGTTGCATTTCTCTTGCCAGAGCTGGAGAAATGTGCCTGTCTCATGCCAATATAGTTTGCTTGTCTGTGTACCATGACTTGAAGGATGGGGAGGGACCCATTTGCTCATTGTCTCAGATATCAAAATGTGTTGGGTCAGCCCTGTCTCATCCAAACAAACTGACTAGTTTGACCAAATGGTTTCCAAACATCTGGTACTGAGGCAGCAGAAAGGAAAATGTGCTGATCCTGCTGCATGTTCTTATTGTGTCAAACCGGAAATGTAAAGTGCTCCGGATTGTGTGAGGATATGCCTTGTGTGTTAAACAAAGTTGTTACCAGACTTAAGTTCTTGTGAAAGGCTTGCTTGTTCTGCTTTCTTAAAAGCTGAGTTCACACATGCATTGTATTGTTCTTTACCCCTTCTTCCTCTTCCCTGTGTGATTCCTCCTGTACCACTGATAAGCAACTGAATGAAAGCTCTTGCATGATATTTTTATTTATTTATTTATTTTATTTATGGTATTTGTACCTCGCCCTTCAGCTCTAATGGCTATCAGAGCAGCTTACAATTAATATTTTTAATTAGACGGTTCCCTGTCCTCAGGCTTACAATCTAAAAGACACGATACAAAAGGAGAAGGGAATGGTGCTGGGGAAGGAGATCAGGTCCAGTGGTTATTCTCTCCTCTGAGGCCTGGACCAAGGCAGATGGACTGGAGGGAGGAACGAGAGCATCTGACCCCATGATTGTTGATTTTAGGCTTTTAATTCTGGTTTTTAACTTGTGTGGTAATAATATTGTAATGCTGTAATTGTATTTTTAAACTCTGCTGTGATCCTGCCTCGATCCAATTGGGAGAGGCGGGAAAATATAATAATAATAATAATAATAATAATAATAATAATAATAATAATAATCATCTCTCTTGCAGACCAGAGGATGACAGTTATGGAGGGAGTTATTCATTTTGGGAGTCTTGCAATCATTGCAGTCAGCTAGCCCCTGAAAAAAAAAAGTGAGATCTGTATATAGTCAGGAGGCTGCCCAGGAGCAAACAAGTGTTTTAGACGGCCTTTTGTTTTCAGTCGGCCTTCCTCATTTGCAGCTTTGATTTTTGTGGATTTGATGAATATATTCTAGGAATCTCTAGGTTCTGCAGTGTGGTGCACGCACACCAGAAGTTGCACTGGAAGACCTAGAGATTCCTTGAAAACGATTCTCTCAGGTAAAAAAAAATTGCATTTAATTTTTTTTAAAAAAATTGCATTTCCCCCACTTTCACAGGGGTCCTTAGCCCCTAAGCAAATGTGGAGGGCTCACAGTACTGGTAGTCTGTTTAGAGCTTGTGTGAGTTCTTGTCTGAGGACTGTAGATTCCAAACACCTCTCTTTCCCATAAAAGCTCTTGTCTTGCACTAAAACATTCAGAGGCCTCTAACCAGCATTAGCCAGGCTGGTTGGAGGATTCTGGGAGCTGTAGACCAAGAAAGGAGGTTTCACAAGCTCTGAGTCTATTATGTTATAGTGAACTCATACTCTGATGATTTTCATCCATCCATGGAGGAGGGAAGTAACAGCATGCCTGGCGGCATCTCCATGTTTAAGGAACATGGGGGGAAATTAGAGGAAAGACAACCCTTAGGGGGGAAATTTAGAAAGTGTTTTTAGTGCTTTCAGATCTGTGCAGTATTTTATTTTTGCTGCTAGTTTTACTTTGAATTTTATTACATTCTTCAAACCTCTTTATCCCATGTTGGTGGTTTTATCATGGCTTTATTATGCCCCGTTTTATTATCATTCTTTTTTATTGCTGTTTTTTTATGTCATGTTTTTAATTTTTCTGTATACCATCCGCAGAATGTCACTTATGAGATGGCTTCAAAGTGTAAGAAAATAAAAACACTAATTTTAAAATCCCAGGACTGTCTAATGAGATCTAAGGATGCTCAGTGTCCAAAGAATGCTGATCTCATCTGGTGGTGGTGTATTCCACACTTTACCTATGCTCTGTGCACTTTTTATCTGTCTTGACTCCCACCATTCTGTTTCCATTCTGTAAATGACCCTGGGTTTTAAGATTAAGGGAGATTAATCATTTAATACATCTCTATCACATTTCCCATTACTTGCCTTTTTCCAAAGGTAATCAACCTCAGTCACTGAAGTCAGCCCTTATTAGTTCTCCAGTCCCTCACCTGTTTTGGTTGCCTTTTTCTGCATTCCTGTGATACCCTTTTTCAGTGCAGAGACTAGAACTGCATATAGTACTGCAGATTTGGTCATATTGCAGATTTGTAGAAGGGCAGTATGATACCAAGAATTTTATTCCAAATTCCTTTCTTAATTAGTCACAACTTGGAATTTGCCTTTTTTTACAGCAGTCACACACATGGTTGACATTTTTATAAAAACATGAGCCACGATCCCCAGATCCCATGGTCACTTGCTGTCCGCTCACATCCCACTGTTGTATACGTGAAGTTGGGATTACGGTGGCCCCTTGGTATCCACTAGGGTTTGATTCTAGGATCCTCGGTGGGTGCCAAGATCCGTGGATGCTCAAGTCCCATTAAACACAAAGGCCTAGTAAAATGGAGTCTCCCTTCTATAAAATGGCAAAATCAAAGCTTGCTTTTTGGTGTGTGTGTGTGTGTGTGTGTGTGTGTATGGAATATTTTCAAGCCATGCATGGATGGTTGAATCTGTGGATAAAGAATTCCATGGATATAGAGGGCCAAATATATTATTATCATCATCATCATCATCATCATCATCATCATCATCATCATCATCATCATCATCATCATCATCATCATC